>NW_026851349.1:0-88798 GCF_030913485.1 Colletotrichum godetiae
CACCGCACTAGATCGCGAACACGGCACCACAGTCGAGTTTCGTCTTATGCACGCCGTCGGCGGAGCGCTCGCCCGCGTCGTCCAAGGCGAGTCCCATCTCCTGCTCCAAGTAATGCAGCAAGACGACCTCTTGAACCAGTTCTACATGCACAACAATACCTCGGTGGCGACCAACCGCGCCGTTGGTCAGCTCATGAAGCAAATCGCCTTCAAGTTCCCGCGCTGCAATATGCTCGAGATCGGCGCTGGGACAGGCGGGACAACCTGGAGCGTTTTACACGCCGTAGACGAGCTGTACGACTCCTACACCTTCACTGACGTTTCACCCGCCTTCTTCTCTGCTGCGGCGGAGAAATTTGCCGCCTTTGACCGCGTGTCGTACCGCACGCTCGATATCGAGCAGGATGTTGCCGCACAAGGGTTCACGCCGCACAGCTACGACGTCGTCATCGCGGCCAATGTTCTCCACGCCACGCGGAGCCTCGCAGATACACTCGCTCGCGCAAGCAGCTTACTTCGCCCAGGTGGCTACCTCGTCCTCCTTGAGACCACGGGTACGCAGAGCATGGTCGGCTTCCTCTTTGGCGGGTTGCCTGGTTGGTGGCAGAGCACGGAGCCGTCCCGCCGCTACGGCCCCACTGTGCCGACGCTCGAGTGGCACCGTCTTCTCTGCCGGGCCGGATTCTCGGGCGCCGATACGGTGCTGCATGATAGTCCCGACGAGAGCCGCCACGTCACGTCGTGCATCGTCAGCCAGGCTATTGATGAGGACGTATTTCGCCTCCGCAGCCCGCTTGACTTTGTCGCGCCTATTGATTTGCCTGCGCCTCCGTCGTCGCCGCTGCTGCTTATCGGGGGACAGCGGCTTGTTACTACCCGTGTCGTCGACGAGATCACCAAGCTTTTACCGTCGATATGGAAGCTTCGTCTGTGTGTAATTCCCAGCATTGACGACATTGACCTTGACGACGTCAGCCTCAACCGAGCCGACGTTCTGTGCCTGCATGACGCTGATGAGCCCCTGTTCGCGAGCCTGCCCATGTCGGAACCGCGTCTGCGCCGCCTCCAGCATCTTTTCCTCTCCGCCGCGAACTTGCTCTGGGTGACGCCATCTGGCAACTCTGCAGCCCCCCGCGCGAGCATGATCCGCGGCATCACGCGCGTGGTGCCCAAGGAGATTTCTCACCTCAGCGTGCAAGTTCTCGGGCTCGAGGCTGGTGCCGGTCCCGCGGTAGACGCCCGGCGCTGTGTCGAGGCGCTCCTACGGCTGCGGCACATGTCTGATCTCCGGGATAGTGAGGGGAAGGCTCCGCTTCCGTTGTGGTCCGTTGAGCCCGAGTGCGAGGTCCTTGTTGACGGCGAGGTTCGAATCCCGCGCGTAATGCCTGCCACGGCGTTGAACGAGCGGTTTTCCGCGCGCAACCGGCCCATTGTCAAAACTGTTGACGTGACTGACGTTGCGGTTCAGGCTGTTGCGAATGCTAATGGGAAGATGGAGCTGCGGCGGTTCGTTGACCACAGCCAGGGGGCTGTGCAGATGGACGTTGAGTATGCTCTGCATGTTCCATCTCACAAGGAGAAATCTTCGGTCTTCATCGTCCATGGGCGTTTTAATGAGGACTGGGTCATGGCACTCAGCTCTGCCAATGTGTCCAAGTTGTCACTACAGCCCAAGGACATTATCCGGGTCGGCTGCTCCTACACACCAGCATCCATCAAAGCTATGGCTGACGCTCTTCTTCGCCGTGCCCTCATACACCGCGTGGCAGTCAACGCCGGTTTGACCGTCGGGTTACTACTCTTCGAGCCGAAGTATGACATGGCTGAGAAGCTCGAGAAAGAGCTGAAGGCAGAGCTCCAGGGTGTCAGTGTCGAGGTATTTTGCGTCACCTCCAATTCTAATCTGAAGAGGGTTCCCTCAGGTTGGATTCGAGTCCACACAAATACGTCGCGACGTATGGCCAAGAAATGTCTGCCCTCAAACCGCGTGGACTTCTTCGTAGACTGCTCTGAGGCATCAGAGCACGCTTACCATCAAGCTTGGGGATATTTGAGGGAATCTCTGCCGTCAAACTGCCAGACGTTTGCACTCGACGGAGAACTTCTGCAGAGATTCCTGCCACGAAAATTGCAGACCCCGGCCGAGAGCCAGAAGCAAACCATCGAGGCCTTGTTCGCGTCTACAGGTGTCACTGCCAACTCAACAGGAGACGGCTGTGACAAGACGACGAAAACGATCATGGCAGCTGACCTGGCGGGTTTGAACGCAGCCTCTCTCTCCCGCCAACAGTACCTCTGCTCCTGGTACCAGCAAAATTCCCTCCCCTTAACAATCCAACCCCCTGAAACCGACATCCATCCAAACGGCCTCCTCCGCCCAGACCGAACCTACCTCATCATGGGCGGCTCCGGCGGCCTAGGCCTCTCCCTTACGCGTTGGATGATCCGTCACGGCGCCCAACACATCGTCATTACATCCCGCCGCGCCCAGCCCAACGCAGACCTCCAAGCTGAGGCCCTCCGCGCGGGGGCAAAAGTCCACACCCTCGCCGTGGACGTGACGCAGCGCGCAGAAGTCGAGACAGCAGTCGCAACCATCCGTTCGACGATGCCGCCCATTGCAGGCGTGTGTAACCTCTCCATGGTCCTCCACGACGCCGTATTTCTCGACATGTCCCCGCAGCAGCTCAACGAGACGCTGGCGGCCAAGGTTGTTGGAACAGAGAACCTCGATGCCGTATTCCACGGCGGAAAGGGTGCTGAACAGCTGGACTTCTTCATCGTCACGTCGTCGGCGGCGAGTACCATCGGCAACGTCGCCCAAGCGAATTACCACGCCGGTAACCTCTTTATGAACGCCGTTGTCGCAGGCCGGCGCGCCAGAGGTTTGGCTGCGTCTGTGGTGCATATTGGGTGGGTGGCGGACACAGGGTACATCACGCGCTTTGCCAAAGAGAAGCAGCTTGCCGATCACTTTAGAAGCATTCGCCTTACACCATTATCCGAGACGGATGTGCAAGATGCCTTTGCGATGGCTGTGCGCGCGAGTCGAGTCGACTACTCGCCCGGGTCCGGCTCTGAACTCGAGTACGACATCACCATGGGCCTTGCGCCGCCTACTGCGCCCATGCAGGCTGGGCAGGTGAACAAGGCCGTGTGGACTTTGGATCCCCGCCTCATGGCTTTAAAACCGTACAGCACACTATCAGCTGAGTCGCAGCAGCAGCAAAAGGATCAACACGGCTTCGGCGGCACCGGCGTACGTGAGCAAGTTGCTCGCTCCGAGACGGAGGACGATGCCGTAGCGGCAGTGGCGGCGGCGTTCGGAGCCAAGCTCGAGACGATGTTGCAGCTCCCCAAGGGTGCGGTACACGAGAGCAACGGCCTCGAGCGGCCGATTGTTGATCTGGGCATCGACTCGCTGGTGGCGGTCGAGATCCGGACGTGGTTCCTCAAGGAGCTTGACACAGAGGTGCCGATCGTCAAGATCCTGGGCGGCGAGACTGTCTTGGAGGTCTCGGCGAAGGCGGCTAAGAAGATGTTGGCGGACCGCAAGGAGGTTCCTCCCAAGATTGAGGAGAAAAAGGGAATCAAGGCGGTTGAGAAAGTTGTCCAGGCCTCGAGCGAGGTTGTCAAGCAGATTCCCGGCGCAGCTCCAGTCTCTGATGTTGTGACCCCTGTTTCTGTTGACTCCAACTTGGCCTCCGCAGGGAATGGTAGTAGTAGCAGCAGCAGCATAGTCGAGAACTCAGGATCCGGCTCAGACACCCCCAAAACTGCCACCACAGACGACGAAGAAGAAGAAGGAGGAGGAGGAGGAGAGCACCAGGACCAACTCAAGGACAAACCCGACCTCAAAAAGAACGTCGGCCTCCTTCTGGAACCCGTCATCGTCAGAGAAGCGCCCATGTCCGCCGCCCAATCCCGCTTCTGGTTCGTTCACAAGCACTCGGACAACCCAGCCGCCTGCAACAACGCATTCTACTACCGGCTCCGAGGCCGCAGCTGCGTGAATCCGGCCCGGCTCCGTCACGCCCTCCGGCTCGTCGCGGTCCACCACGAGTGCCTCCGCACGTGCTATTATCCGCGCCTCGAGGACGGCCACCCGATGCAAGGAGTCACGGCGCCGTCCGAGTCGGCTGTCCGCCTCACGCACACCGAGTACGAAGACCGGGACGGCATCGATGCGGCACTACGGGAGACACTTGAGGGCTTCAAGACGCGTACGTGGGATCTCGAGCGAGGAGAGACCATGGAGGTTTCACTGCTAAGTATCAAAGATGGGCAACTGCGACAAGAGGATGATGAAACAGAGGAGTACGGATACCTCGTGCTGGGATACCACCACATCACCCTGGACGGCTGGAGCGTAGCCCTCTTCTGGCGTGACGTCGACAGAGCATACCGCATGCAACCTCTCACTCCCATCGGCCGCGGGCTCTCATACGTCGATTACTCGCTCCATCAGCTCAGTGAGGAAGAAAATGGCGTGCTGGACGAGGACCTCGCCTTCTGGCGCGCCGAGTTCGCCTCCTCACTGCCTGACACGCTTCCCCTTTTACCCATGGCCCGCGGCCTCGATAGATCGTCTCTGGTCCGTCAACAGCAGCAGATCGGTGCTCATAACCTAGACCAAGAGCTCAACCCAGCACAACTCGAAGCCGTGAAATCTCTAAGCCAGCGCCTGCGCATCAGCCCATTCCACGTCCATCTCGCCCTCCTCCAAGTCCTCCTCGCACGCCTCACCGGCACAGAAGACATCTGCATCGGTGTAGTAGACGCCAACCGCCGCGACGAGCGCTTCGTCAACACGCTGGGATGCTTCGTCAACATGCTGCCCCTTCGCGCCACTGTGGCAGCGACCGCCGGTACAACCGAAACCAGCCCCGACTTCGCTTCCATAGCCCGCGTCGCCTCCCGCAAGGCAATGTCCGTCTTCGCCCACGGCACACTCCCCCTAGACCGCATCCTCTCCCTCGCCTCCGCCCCGCGCGCAACAGAAGCCCACCCCCTATTCCAAGCCGCCATCAACTACCGCACAGCCGGCGGCGGCGGCATCAACATCTGGGACTTACCCCTCGGCTCCGACGACGCCCGCATGGAACTATCCTGGCTCGGCGCCAAGGAGGCCGAGAACCCTTACGATGTGAGCCTGGGCTTCTTTGAGATGCCCGGGGGCGGGTGTCTCGCGCAGATATGGTGCTCTGCTACGTTATACGGGCCTGAGGCGTGTCGGTCTCTTATGGATGTGTACCTGAGGTTGCTGGAGGCTGTGGCGCGTGATCCGGAGGTCTCTGTGGACCGTTTGGCGTTGTACGATGATTCAGATGCTCGTGTGCTTCGCGCGCTTGAGGTTGGCCGAGGTCCTGAGACCAAGTTTGACTGGGTTAATACCGGGTCGTCTCTGTGTTTGTCTCGTCGTGTGCGGGATATGTGTCGTTCACACCCTGGTCGTATAGCCGTCACTGACGCCGTGGCAAGTCTATCGTATTCTCAGCTGGCAGAGCAGACGAGCCGCCTGACACATCGGCTGAAAGAGGCCGGTGTTCATGCACGCCATGTCGCCGTGCTGTGTGAGCCGTCGATCGATGGTATCGTCGCCATGCTGGCTGTCCTCGAAGCCGGAGCCGTCTACGTTCCCCTCGACGTTAGCTTGCCTGCCTCACGCCACGCAGATATGCTCCGTCTATGCGAGCCTGCACTCGTGCTCTTCCACACACCGACGGAACAGCGTTTGAATGCCTTGCTAGACGACGTCGTCGTGGGGGAGCAACATGAGAAACCACGAGCCCTCCAGGTAGACGTGGACCATCCCCAAGACGACTCATACACTCACGATGATCTGAATGATTCAAACAAGATATATCCAGCCTTCCTCCTCTTCACAAGCGGCTCAACAGGCACCCCTAACGGCGTCCACCTGACCCAACTCAACTTCGCAAACCACATCGCCCTCAAGACGCAGACCTTCTCCCTGGCCCACACCGACCACGTCCTCCAACAGAGCTCCCTCGGTTTCGACATGGCTCTAATCCAAACCTTTTCCGCCCTCGCCAACGGGGCTTGTCTGGTGATCGCCCCCACCGACATCCGCCGCGACCCCGTCGCCATTGCGGCCCTCCTGAGGCGCGAGGCCGTTTCCATGACCATCGCCACGCCGACCGAGTACCTCGCCTGGATTCATGCCGCCGCCGACGTCCTCTCAGCAAGCACGGAGGCGAGCACGGGAAAGGGAGACGGTAGTAGCACCTGGCGGCTGGCCTTTTCCGGCGGTGAACAGATCCCACCCCGTCTCATAACCGAACTCGGTCGTCTCGGGATCCCAGGTCTGCGACTGACAAACTGCTACGGACCGACGGAGATCACAGCAGCCGCAACCTTTCAACCCATCCCTCTCGGCAACGACGACAAAACATCATCGATCTCCTGCTTAGCATCCCCCTCCACACCCTCGGCCATATGGAGGCCCTACGCCGTAGGCAAAGCTCTCCCGAACTACACCGTCATCATCATCGACCCCTTCACCCTCACTACCGCCCCGCAGCCCCTACCCCTGGGACAAACAGGCGAAATCTGCATCGGCGGCGCGGGCGTGGCGCTGGGATACCTCCACAGACCAGACCTCACTCGCACCCGCTTTCTAACGGATGTCCTAGGGGACAAGAAGGGCACGGTATATCGCACCGGTGACAAAGGCCGCCTCCTTGCCGACGGAACGCTCCTCTGCCTCGGCCGACTGGACGGCGACACGCAGATCAAGCTGCGCGGGCAGAGGGTTGATTTGCAGGAGATCGAGGCCGCCATCCTCCGGGCTTCTGCGGGTGTTATCGCGTCTGTCGTGGTATCTCGGCGTCGTCTGGATGGCGCTGGCGCTGGTGCTATTGGTGAAGATGACATCCTCATCGCCCACGCCACGCTCGCCGACGATGTAGATCCTACCACCTGGCAAGACGACGGCAGCATTTCCTCCTCTTCCTCGATCCTCTCCCGTGTGAGATTATCACAAGCCTTCATCCCCGCGGCAATCTACATCCTCAAAACGCTACCCTCAACGCCAAACGGCAAACTAGACCGCAAAGCCATCGCCCGTCTCCCTCTCCCGGAGAGAAAGGGGTCAACCCCCAATCACATACTCGGATCCGACACCAGCGCAACAAACACGGAAGGAGCCCCTGGGCACAATAAAGCAGGAGAGAAACTCACTGTCCGCCAAGGAGAACTCCGTCTCCTCTGGGAACGCGTTCTCCCCTCCCTAGGCTCCAAGCGCATCGGCCCTTCGTCCGACTTCTTCCTCTGCGGCGGCAACTCGCTGCTGCTGATGAAGCTCCAAAAGGCGATCAAGGAGACGACTGGCGTGGAGATCAGTACGAAACGCATGTACGAGGCCACCACGCTGCGTGCCATGACGCGAGCCGTCTTTGAGGATTCTACGGCGGCGGCGGAGGAGAATCCTCGTATAGACTGGGATGCCGAGACGGCTGTTCCAGAATGGTTGCAGGAGGAGATTAAGAAGGTTGAGATGACGACCGTCGCCGACGCTGCGAAGAGAGGCAAGACAGAGGCCGGTATCGAAGTCCTCCTCACAGGAGCATCCTCTTTCCCAGGAAGCCACATCCTCACAGCCCTCCTTCACCACCCATCCGTCCGCAAAGTCCATTGCATCGCCGTCCCCTCCGACCACCACCACCAACTCAGTTCCTCGATTCCCTCTGCTTCCGTCGCCGAGGTGGCCTACTACACAGGCACCCTCCTTTCCAAGAACCTAGGCCTAACTCCCACTGAACGAAACCACCTCGCCCAGACCGTCCACATCATCGTCCACACAGCTGCTCACGGCCACTGCCTAAACCGCTTCGCCACCCTCCGCCGTCCCAACCTCGAGGCCTTACACTCTCTCGCCTCCCTGTCTCTGGCATCATCCCTGACTTCAGGTTCCGCTTCGTCATCACTTTGCAAAACAGCAATCCCAATCCTCTACCTCTCCAGCCCACGCACCCTCCTCCTAGCAGGTACATCCGAAACCCCCAGACCTCCATCTTCCCTCCGCGATTTCCCGCCGCCGGCTGTGGATGGCTCGGACGGGTACACGGCGAGTAAGTGGGCCGGGGAAGTGTTCTTGGAGAATCTGGTCAACCACCTCCGGGATCGTGATGGTGATCACGGTGCCGAAAGCCGAACCGAAACCGCAAACAAGATATCACCCAGCCTCAACATCGCAGTACACAGATCCTGCACCCTCGTCAGCTCCCAAGCACCCAACTCGGACGCAATGAACGGCATCCTCCGCTACTCCCTCGCCATGCGCACCGTCCCGCGTCTCCGCCGCGCAAAAGGGTTCCTAGACTTTGCCCCCCTCGACGACGTCGTCGGCCGCATCGCCGCCGCCGCCGTCGAGTTGGCCAGCGTGCCCCGAGGTACTTCTCCATCAGTAGCAGAAGCCTCACCACCATCGTCGTCCATCCACTTCCGCCACCACTCCGGCGGTATCAAAACTCCCTTCTCGCAATTCCGTACCCACATGGAGACCGTCTACGGCGGCGCGTTCGACGAGGTTGATATGCAAGAGTGGCTCGTCCGTGCTGCACGACAAGGTCTGGATCCGCTTATTACGGCGTACATTGAGGCCCTGCTTGAGAGCGGAATGCCGTTGGTTTCGCCGTATCTCGGAGAAGAGTGATGGAATATTGGTCGGAGTCGAATTTCCCTTGTTGCATTGTGATGATGTTCTACATAAGATTTCAACTAGAGGTGAAACAGGACTCTGGTCTCCTTCTATTATTTGTAGTAAAATGTATCTCCGTTCATTAGTCTTACTTCTACTCAGGCATGTAATTTAACTCAATAATTGCCAGAAAATGGGAAAAAAAAGATGATTAAAGCGGTACCAGTCGCAATGTGAGAACCGTAATTTTATTCTACTTTTCCTACTTGGAGAGAGAGAAAAGAAAACGGTTCTGGCTATTACCCCTCCGGATGGGCTAAAATTGTAGTGTTAAAACGGTGAGCCGATGTTGTTTATGTTTTGGTTACTTTATATTCTGGTCGATACTCGCCGAAACCCTCATCACTTTAATCCCGGACTATTGCCTAATTACATTTCTGGGTGAGATACAAGTCATGTCAAAGCTTGATATGTTGCAGACGAGATCTGTGTTCTTGCTAATTTTTACAGCCTCAAGGTGTCATGCCTCCATGAACTCTCTGGCAAACATACTGAGCAGCACACGATGCTTCTTCAGTGAGATGAAGCCTTGCGGATGTTAAAACCACACCTGCTTGACGCGAATATATGGTGGTCTCTGAGGTTAGGGATAATGGAGAGCTAAGATGCTTCTTGTAGTTCAAAAGACTGAGGGGCGATGAAAAGCCCAAAGATTGAATAGATGGGAGTCACACCTGAGTTCGCCTTTTGCTTGAAACGATTCGAGTATATTCAAGAAACTACCTAGGGAACAGCTGATCGTTTCCCTCAAGGTAAATGACAGTTGGACAAGATACTTAATTGAGGGTTGGTCGTAGCATTGCCCATTCCAGCCCACAAACTCTTTTCCATATTCAACATCTTCGACAGTCACCATCGTCCAAGATAGTAAAGCCCCATCCAGAAAAGAAATATCAAATCATGTCCATGCATGAGCTTGTATGTTTGCCATACGATCATCCTTGCATCTTCGACCACACATCTTGAAAAACAGTTCCGGCAGATAAATCCAACTCAGAGCCTCCAACCGGCGAGCCATCCTCTCCAGCTCCAACCACATCATGATCGTACCCTTTCTCATCCTCGCCATTCTGATCACCGTCCTCATCACTATTCTCATCGCCACCCTCCTCATCCTCATCATCACCCTCCTCATCCTCGTCCTCACTCCAAGACTCCGAGCTCCTATCCGAATCATCAAAATGCCAGAAATGCCCATAAGAATCAGACAAAGGCTGGCTCTCCACCCTCCTCGCCCGATCCTCCTCGCTCATCCTCCCCTCCACAAACCTCCACGTATCCATAACAACGACATACTCAACCGTCTCCCCCTCCCCGTGATGAGCCCACTCCTGTCCACCGAGTTTACTAGGCCCCTTCCACGTCCACTCCACCAGCTCCGTCCCCTCGGCACTCAGATACCCTTCCTCTTCCTCTTCCTCTTCCTCTTCCTTCTTCTCTCCGTCCTCTTCCTCTCCATCCTCCCTCTCCCTCTCCCTCCTCTCCTCTCTCCCACCACCAACACCACCACCAACAACCAACTTCCACCCCTTATTCCTCCCCACAATCCCCATCATCTCCTCCCTCTTCCCCACAAGCGTCTCATACTCAACCCTCAACTCCCTCAGTCCCCTAGGCCCCCTAAACCCCCGCAACCAATCCTCCGACATCCGCAACGGCTCGTCGCTCTCCCAGTACCACCAATCCGAATACCGCACCGTAATCGTCAACACCTCGGGTGCGAATCTAGGCTGCGCAAAGAGCGTCGCCAAGTTCCGCCCGCCCTCGAGCCAGTACATTTGCGTAAAGAAGCGGACTCTAGTCAAGTCGCGCGATTGCTGCTCCGTCAGGGAGGAGAAGAATCCCGTGCAGGCTGCGTTTCTTGTTCTTCCTTTTGGGCCGCGGTCTGAGATTCACATTAGCAAATTAGTTTTCCGTCAGTTCATAACGATCGAACCTCCCAACTCTGCCACCGACACTTCCTAAAAGAGCTCCCATTCGTGTAGAGCCCCAAGAGAAGAAGGAAAGGGGAAGGGGGTATAGAAATATAAAACAGGAAAAAGAAGAAGAAAAAAAGACATACCAAACCAAAAGGCCCACTCCAACTCCCTCAAAAACACCTTTTGCCCCTCCGCATACGCCAACTTACACGCCCTCAGCAAACTACTACTACTCTTCCTCGGACCCGTGAAACCAGGCCGATACCAGTACGAGTCCTTCGCGTACGCCGATTCCCCCTCCTCTTCATACTGCACCAGCGCAAGCGCAAAGATCTCGTTGCGGATCTCGCCCGGCAAGGTCCCGAACAGCGGGCATTGGAGCTGTTGGTCGTATGCGGAGACGTCAATCGTCGTGGACGTGGCGGTTGAATCCATAATTTGGCAAATCGAAAAAAATAAAAATGGGGTTTTCCCTTCCCCGTGAGTTGAGCAAACGAGGGATAGGTTTTTGGAAGTAAGGGGAATGTTCAAAAAGACATGGTGCGAATGGTGGCGTACAGAACCAAACACGCCACTTATAAACCTCGCGCCTCTCCAACGGAACCGTGTTGGCGTCGCACAGAGCGGGGTCGGCTGCCTGCTGTTGCCTGCATCCTCACATGTCTAATTTGCTACCTTAACTCAGTCATTTGACAGCATTAATACCTTCGGCCAACCAAGTCGATAGAAGTTTGGTATTCATGTTTCCCCCAACATTGGAGAGCTGCTGAATAATACTTGGCACAATCCCTTCCCAACTTGCGGTTAAGATATGATGTAGATGAACTGGGGTGATGAGGAAACAACCAGAACGTGGTCATTCTGCAGATTGCCATCTTGCTGGGTCAAAACACATACTCTAAACGATTTTTTCAATTGTCGTGTATTTCACGAAAGCGCGGCCGTAAGAATGGTATAACATACAAGCATTAACATCTCCAACTCCCAGCCCGTCCGTCCTTATCCTTCATACAAAGTGGAAAGCATCGCACAACACATCCCGATACCGCTTTAGTGAGCAGCGACAGACTCGGTCTGTCTGGTTCCGTTGCTCACAATGCTATCGGTATCCTTCTCCGAAACTGCCTGGTGTCCAGGAACCGATCCAGCTACGATCTGAGCGTCCTCGTCGTGTACTGCATCTTGGGTACCCCTAGTGTTGGTCATAGAGTCAGAGGGTGCGCCGTTAAAGTCATCCTGCTCCGGGCGCCAGTCACGCAGGTCGTCCTCGGCGTCGTTGAGGATCTGTCGCGCCTGTTGAGCGTGGTGATATGTGGGACGCATGTCGCCAGGTACGACAGGGGTGTCATCGAGAAGGTGAAGAAGCCGTCGGCCGTGCTTGGCAAGGATGATTTGCTTCTCGGCCCGCTCAATAGTAGCAGCGAACTCGGCTTCGTACGCTTCCTTGAGCTTCTGACGAGTCTGTGTTTCTTGTTAGCGAATGATTAGTATAAGATTGGAGAGGTTGGCTACGTACGACATTCGTCAGTTGGGCTTCGGCAACCAAGTTCTCTGCCTCAGCGCGGACAAGCTCCTGCTCGAGAACCACGAGCCTCGCGCTCTGGGGCTCCTTCATCTTGAGCTTGGCAATCTCGTCGGCAATCTTGTCCTTGCCGTCGCGACTCGGCTGGACGCTCTTCTCCGTGTTGCGAATGTGCTTCAAAACGCCCCGGGCATCGTCCAGAGAGTGAGCATACTGCTCCTCCTGCTCGCCGAGCTCGCTGAGGATGACGCCAACCTTGTCCGAGACGTCCGAGACAGCGGCGTCGTTGGTCTGCTCGCCCCACTCGGAAAGCTGAGTGGCAATGGAGGTGCGCTCGCGGCCGGCGGTCTCATGGGCGTTGATAAGGTTGTTTTCGCTCTTGATAATCTTGTAGAGCTTGCGGGAGAGCTCGGGCTGGACATTGCCGCGGAGGGAGTTGAAGGAGAATCCAGCGCGCTTGGAAGCGCCGTTGTTCTGGGAGCCGTTGCGGCGGTGGTTAGATCTGATGGAGAGTGACCGGTTCCTGTGGGTGTGTTAGTCAACTGATTCGAGTTGATGGGTGTGTATATTGGCAGACGTAGAAGGAGGTGTGATGGCGACCACTGAGGCGGAAAGGCTTATGGGCTTCGTGCTAATAGCAATGGCGTAGCAGTCCTCGCTGGTATGGGGGGAGAACCAGCGTCGCATCTTGGCTAATGTGGTGATGGATGGTGTTGTGTTGTATGAAGCTGATCTCACTTACATGATTGCGGTTGTTTGAATTTCAGAGTAGACTACCTCTATTCCCTAGTTGCACCTTCTGACAATGTCGTGAAGCTTGAGGGAAGAGCAACTAGGATGCGGTGGGCGTGGGAAGGAAGAAACCTGGTCCCGGTAGGGTGTTATGTGTACGACTAAGAAGCTGGGTCTGGGTATCTACGGATCGTCGAAGCCAAGATTCAGGTGCGCCTTTTTGGTCAAACAATTGGGGCGGGGCGCAGAGAAGTTGTTGTTCGACAAGAGGAAAGTTGCAGTGTAAGATGCGACAGCCGCGATGCGACAAGGGTCTTGCGTTGACTTTAAGAAGGGGTCCTTGGGGGGAAAGGATGGGGGGGAGGAAACCCTTTTCGACGGCACAGTCGGGATGGAGGAAAGGACCGAGTGAGACACTCATGTCATAGTTTGGGCTTGCTGGCAGGTGGCATTCCACATCACAAGAGGGAAACTAAACTCAAGAGAGGGAAAGTACGTTGGCAACAACTCGAATAGCTCTGATAGCTCGAAGCTCTAGTCTTCTTCGGGCCGGGGAGAGCGAAGCAGGCCACGACAGCTTCCCACCATTCTGGGCGTGGGGAGGCTAGATTGTGTGACTGCCGTCGACGATAACTCAAGTACCTATCCCGTGATGGGAGGAAAGAAGTCATTTTAGGAGATAGCTATGAAGCACGCCGAGTGATTCGGGCTGGGTGGGCGGTTTGTGCGGCTAGCTCACCTGTCTACCGGTACTCCTGTAGGTAGTAAAGTCAACGACAAGCTGAAGGTGTGGTGATGATGATGCGAAGGATGACGAAGGGTGGTTGGAGGGGCCACGCCAATGATGTCATTACCCGTCCGGGGACCCTAAGCGACATCTCGGGAAAATGGCCCCCCCTCCCGCCCACTCCCTGCCAGAACCTGCCCCTCCCTACCTCCAACTGACTGCCCCCCGAATCACATCATCGTGTAACAATTTCAAGGGAGGACGTCTGTCACCAGGTGTTCACGCACTTTACAGACACAATTATTCAGCCCATAAGGCTGATGAATCAAATGCCATCAACTCGGGCAACTTCCAAGTGCTCATCCCGTGTTTTGTTGCGCACGGCTGTGTAATGCGTGAGGCTCACAGACAATGAAG
The DNA here is from genome assembly GCF_030913485.1 of Colletotrichum godetiae. Taxonomy (NCBI): domain Eukaryota; kingdom Fungi; phylum Ascomycota; class Sordariomycetes; order Glomerellales; family Glomerellaceae; genus Colletotrichum; species Colletotrichum godetiae. Next base: position 14,040 of record NW_026851349.1, read on the forward strand.
GCGGGATGAGTTTGTCATGCGCAACCCTTCATTCGTTAAATGATATGGAGAGGAATCATCCATAGTTGAGAGCAGAGGAACCTTCATTGCGTAAAAAAGCTTGTCAAACAAGCCGGTGTCATGTATAACTTGTAAACTTTCGTAGCAATCATTACCGCCCAATCCAATCCAAAAAAAAAAACCCCCCCCCAAAAAAACCACCATTAATCATACAAAACTCCAGACCCCTCGAAGTCGAGGATAGGCTGCTCCTGTGATCTCACGGAGCGCTTCGTCCAAAGCCACTTTGGACAGTCCCTCTCCAACTAAGAAAAACACACCAGGGCCGCCAATATTCGCTGTCGCTGATCGCCATGGTTCTTCCACAGGCTCATATAAAAAAACCTTTTTCCTTCCTCCGACCCATTTGAAAAACTGCCCGTTCTTCTCCCCCACCCTCTGAAACGTCCATGGGCCGTTCCCTCGTCTAAACTCCCCGCTTCGCGCCGCTCCCACATGCTCAGGATCTTTAAAGCAGCTTCTGGAGCCCATGACAATGTGCCGACTTGGACTCATCGGTAGGTGCGGCTGGTCCTCTCGTAGACGACGGGCTCGACGTAGCTAACCCGCGGGCTGCTGGCGACGTACGACCTCCTCACGCTCGTGTAGCTCGCGCGTGGAGAGTGTCCATGGTGGTGGTGGTGACCGTGGTGGTGATGGCCGTGGTGGTGATGATGGTACCGGGTCGGTACGATCTCCTCTTGGTAGTAGTACTTCTTGCCTCCCGCTCCGAAGCACATTTTGAATGATGGATGAGTTGTAAAGATCGGTGGTGTCGGTTTGTAGATCGTGAATTTTGGGGTTGCACCGGAGCTTGTTGTAGAGGAGCGTTTGCTTGTTTGTAAATAGGCGAGGTTGTGTTAATATTAGGTCGTCTGCAGCTAATCAAATATTGAAAAAGCTGGACAATAGTGATATAAGGTAGAAGATCCCAAAGAAGGTTCTATTTGCTGAAGTGCTAAGGCTATGCATGCGCCGGACTGGAAGCGTGATGATGGGTGGTGGGCGGACAGGCTGCCTTTTATGATTTCCCATTCTTGTTCAACCCTTCACCAGAGACCAGATGTCAGGCTTGGACCTCTCTTCTAAGCAAGTGTGTTTACTAAAGCAAGGTAAAGTAACAATAGTCAGGGGGGAGGGGGAGAAAAGAGACTGAACAGTATCCGTAGGTACTCGAGCTTTCCAAGGATTATGCGGTCAGTCATCCATCCCTTCTACCCTCCCAACCATCCCACCATCACCTATTAGGTGCCCTTTCAGACGGGGACCGCGGCGGCCCTCACCGAAACCCTGGTTAGCAAGAGTGCTGGTTGGTTGGCTGACAGTGGGGGGAGGGAGGGATTCATGGTGTAAGAAGAAAGCGGCTTGGCCTTTTTTCTGATGCGGTTCTGCTCACTTGCTGGCTGGTGGGCAGTGTCGTCGATACGCCATACAGTTGCTTTCCCTTCCAGGCTTTTCCAGGCCATGTTCGTGAAGCACTGGGCGCAGCTGCCCTGGTTCCGATCCTTGCTCCCAATCCGCAGGCGGAGCGCCGGGGGACAAATTACGAACAGACAGTTGGGGAGCTTGGATCTGCCATCCTTGTTCGAGAACAAGCAGATATGACGGACGTGACAATTTCTTGGGGGCGTGTCTAGACCGCCTGCGCAGGCTGCGTCAACCGATTCCCAGAAGCCAGGGTCTCCCCACCTCGCAGTTTGATCCGCGTGAGATGGCAAATGGGTCCCCTAAACTAACCAACCTACTTTTTTGGTCTTTGCGTGCCTACGGTTACCGACACACTACAATTCATCGAAAAAAAAAAAGATAGGGCGGACGGATTCTAGCTAGAGAGGGAAAGTTGGTTCTTTCGAAAGAGTACAGGGTGAAGGGTTCCAGACTTTCCCTCACCTTTTTTTTTTTTTTTTTTTTTTTTAGAGTTGCGGCCTGTTTGAATCACAGAACTTCGTTGTAGGGCCTCAAATTGGAAGAAAACCCTTTTTGCAATTCCTGTCAACTATTGCTTTCCCTTTCCCTCTGCCCAAAACCCGGCTCTTGAATCCGGGAACACTCGTCGAAAATACGGTATTACGGTATCATTGACCGTTACCGTTACAGTCAAAACGCCAACCCGTTCCTGCAAAGAAAGCAAGGAAAAAACACTAGCAAAAGAGCCCGTCCGCCACGGAAAATAAAAATACCTTGGGCAAGACAGGCTTCAGAATCCTGTCAAACAAGCTTACCCGGCGACCGACGATCTCGGACCCGCGGGCTTAACTTCACATAGGTGCCTTACACTACAACTTCCTACAGGCTACCATGACCTCTTAGTGCTGTTGTCGCTCGTAAGAAGACTGGACGGCAGTTAATCGCGTTGAGATCAGATCTTGCCATCCGGCCCACTCCACCCACACACACACACACACTCTCTGGACCTCCTCCTCACCGTACTGCCCTGCCCGCACCTCTAGTCAGCCCTCGACGTCAGCCTGCATCCCCTTCCCGGGGACCGGTCTCGTCTTTTGACAGCAGGGATGCTCTTCTCGAAGGCTTCGCTCAAGTAGCACAGGTACACTAATTGATGGACGTGCTAACTTTAGCATCTATGACCCTGCAGTATGATGACAAAAGTCGGAAGAAGACGAGTTCACGTGGAGAAGTTATGTTCATAGGTGGACCAATTCGTCAGTCCAATTCGTGATTCTCTAAAGCCGTTTCATTCCGCGTTCTGCTTTTTTGAAATGCCCATCTGATGTTACATGTACAATGCTATGAAAAGCTCACTCAATTCCCATATTTTCCCACCTCCAATGTCTAAAGAGAGGTATTGTTTGCCATCTACGCCGTAGTCGAAATCTTGGGGTTCAGTCCTCCAATGAGCCATGCGGCGACGAACAAGGAAACGGTGCTGGCGAAGATGACAAGGGGCTTCCGCAGGGCGGATGACACCGAGTACTCGTAGGAGACAATCACCTCTCGGTCCCGGAACTCGTCAACGAGGTTGTTGGCCTTGATGGTGACCGAGGTGCGTCCAACGGTGTCGAGGTAGGTCTTGTGAACACTGACAGCAGAGTCGACAATGGCGGACTGGGGGATGCTGGTGTAGAACTTCACGTTCCTGTAATATCCTTGTTAGAACCTGACCACAAGAGTCTCACGATTTCCACTTACGTTGCTCCCTCCGGCAGCAGAATCTGCAGGTTGACCTTTGCGTACTCAACACCCTCGGGCTGCTTAGGACCCTCGAGGAAGGGAACGTTGACAACGTACTTGCCAGCCTCGACGGTGCGGACAAAGTTCTTGGCGTCCGAGTTCCAGCCGATGGTGAAGGGGTACTTCCAGCCGCCAAAGATGGGGTACCGAGGCTTGATCTCCAGGAGCGCCTCGCGCTTGTTGCTGCGGAATCTCGATGTAGAAACGTTGCCAATAGCATCGACAAAGTACGGGTCCGCACTTCCAACCTTGAGGGGGAACTTCATCTCCTTGAGAGCGTACGTGTTGGGGTTGTAGTACGCCGCCTGCGCCCACTTGACACGGTTGAAGAGCTTTGACAGGTTGGCGCCGCGGTGGTAGAGCTCGTATCTCTCCTCGAAAGCCACATTTCCTCCCCAGTGGCTGACCTCGACGTCACGGTCGAGCTGGGCGACGTGGGTGACGGGCTTGGTGAACTCGAAGCGCACCTGGGCGGGGGAGACAGCACCAGCGGGCTTCTCCTCGAAGGGACCATATGTGAGCTTAGCACCTTGCTTCTGAGGGAACTCCTTGATGTCGCCGCTTCCGGGCAGCTTGGTGTAGTCGGGGATGTTGGACGAGTGGGACTTGAGCTCGGTCTTCTGCTTCGATGTGACGTAGGCCGAGGGCGCGTATATGGAGAAGTCGTAGGTGAGGTATTGCTGCTCCTCTTGGGCGATCGAGGCCGGCAGGGGCTTGTAGGCCTGGAGGAGGTAGTAGGAGATGCTCAGCGTCTGCTGGCCACCAGCCTTCAAGGGCGTAGGGAGCTGGATCTTGTAGTACTGAATCTCGCTGTTGCTCCAGTCAATTTTGTCATGTACATCATGGCTTATGTTCAAGAGCCAAACCTACCTCAGGGGATCGTATTCGACCGCATCAACGGCGAACGGGCCAGCTTCGGGGTTCTTCCTGTCCTTGGCCTCGAAGCCTCCAATGCGCGACATCTGCTCGGGGGTGAAGGGCAGGTAGTATGCATCTTGGGGCTGCTTGTCAATATTCTCAATCAAAACATTGATTGACTCCTTGACGTAGTTCTTCTCGAGGGAGACAATGTGGACAAGGTTGGCGTTCTTGAAGACCTGGGGCGGCTTGAAGTTGGCGGGCAGGTTGACCTTTGACACCTTGTCAGCTGCAGTCGAGTCGGAGCTTGCGACAATCGGGGAGAGCAGGCTCAGTAGCCCGGCGGCAATGGCGAAGGCTCTCATGATGTGGGTTGGAGGGGGAAATTGCTCATCGACAGAGCTCTCCCGGCAATTGAGAATCAAGAATGGAGAAAAGCGGTTGTTGAGACGCAATTGGGGACTTTCACTCCATGGCCCGAATTGATGATCTGGCTCCTGAGACAGCTACCCCCAGCCAAAAAGCTTACGGATACGTTGCTTAACGACGTGCACGGGCCATGTAGAGCTCCACCTCACTGGGAGCGACCGGGTCGGGGCTGGATTAGTCCGAGCTGGGCCCGCGGCACTAGCGTGACCTTGGTGAGGTCAAGCCACAGTTTAACCGTGGAAGGTGCCACTGCGGGACAGCTTCAGCCACGCGCTTAGCCCACGTTTTGTCTTCTCGCTTAGGGACGTGGATACTTTGGCATGTGGGGTCATCTGGATGATATCCACCAATGATGACTGCCTATCTGTATATGGTGGGGTTTCGCAGCTATCGACTTTCTTTTCCTGAACTGCGATTTGTTCCTCAACAAGACGTCACGCAACGCAACCTCCGGGCTTTGGGGATGCTGGAGAACGGCGCTTCCGGTGCTTCCAGCCCGTTCCACCCGGGATTCTGACTATACCGGCGTTATTCTAGGTGCTCGTAAAGATGTGGTGTGTGGAAATCTCTACTATCACGTTCGTCCAGCATCTCCTAAACGTGAGATATCTTATCGGAGTTAGGCTGGTGGACAGCTAAGGTCAGTTCAGGTCAACCCTAGGGGTCCACCGCTGGCCGCCATCTAGGCCATCCCAGCTACGGTAAGGCCGCTGCAAATCTCGTGGTAACCTTTGGACGAGCGAGACGCGGGTTGGCGGCTCTGATCCGCGACCAGTGGGACGACTGAGAAAAAGGTACCAAGAAAATTAGTGTGCAGTTTTGGAGTTTGAGCTGCCCTGGTACCTAAGGCTCATACCTACCAATATGCCTTGGTACCAGTAAATAGGTACATAGACACATCCATGGATTGGATGCCCCATCGGAGATGTGCCTCAGCGGCTTCGGGGACTCGACGAGTCGAGCGAGTCGAGGAAGGGGCCACAACGTAAGGTAAGGCAAGGTAACCGTAAGGTAGTGCAGCAGCGTGCAGTTGTGCTGAGTGAGTGATCTCCAGAGGAGTCCACCTTGGGTTGACCTCCCACCTCACCTCCTTCCCTCTCGGTCAGATGATCCACGCCCATTCACCTTTTCCCTCAACGTCACTTCCCTCACCCGACGCACCTCGAATTGACCGCCCGCCGCCCACCTAGCAACGTACACAACACCAAACAAACTTATCGTGTGTTTTTTGGCATACATACCTACGCAGCATCCGACAGCTTTTATTTTGCTGCACCCATCATCACCTATAGCTCAATCGCTACCCCTCATCAACTTTTACCCCGCCATCCGTCAGAGCTTCGGTCAAAATGGTTGGTCTTGGTCCCAAGGTTCCGCCCAGTAGGAAGGGTAAGTTTTGCAGCCACGAATGATTTTCCCCTTCCCTTCACTCCTTCTCCCTACCTTTGGAGTCCTGGAAATATCCAAGGGCGACGTGATGGTCTTGTGAGATGGACACGGTGTACCGCCTCACGTTGAGACAGAGACAGCTCTCAAGATGATGTGGTCTTCAAGCTACTGCTCCCTGTACGCCATGCCGCTGGTGTCGTCCCACCCTCCAAGTCATCCTCAACGCCTCACCCTCCAAACTTTCTTCCCGCTCGCACCATCACAACTACCACCGTCCAATCCTAACTCCCACCTACGGCTGGGACGGCTAATTGCCATTCGGAGATGACGCGCCACAAGGCTGGACCGCCATGCAGCTCTTCCCTGGTGGCCGGAGCTTCCCCAAGCCAGAGGGGTGCCTAGCTTGTCAAGCAAAAGCAACTCTCTTGGGAAAAGCTCAAGCCATCCAGCGTTGAGGTGGAAGACACTGTCTCACTTTGCCAGACATTCCCCCACCTTGATCCCCCAGCTTTCTTTCTCCGATTACTGCAGCTTTCTGGTATAAACAAGCTGGCAAGCGCTGCTTGTCTACCCTCCAACCTCTTGTGTTGACCGCTACATTGCTTGCTTGTCATTATTTGCCCTTTGTACCGAGAGCTTCGATCCTGGATCTTGTTTCCCTGAACACAATCGTTTTGTGATACCCCTCCACCAACGTTGTCACGCTCGAGTGTGGCAAGACACCAAAAATCTTACAGCCAACTTCTCACAACCGTCACAATGGTGGACAGAGCGATTGCTCCCGCTACAAGGGATAGATCCTACCACCACACCGATATCTTTGTCCCGTCACGTCAAAGCAAGAACTCACATCTACAGATTCAATACGATCAATGTTCGCTAACCATGTGTGAAAATTTAGGTTCCATGGCCGATGTGCCTAAGGATCTTCTGGCCGAGGTCAAGAAGCTCGAGGAGCAGTTCACTGTTCCCACTGAGAAGCTCAAGCAGATCAGCGCGCACTTCATCACAGAGCTGGACAAGGGTGAGTTGACACCCGTGCGAGAGGCGCATTTTCTCATGAAGCTGACTTGAAGCAAAGGTCTGAGTGTCGAGGGCGGTAGTATCGTAAGTTGAAATTTGAATAGTTGCTGGCCTTTGGAGTACCCTTCTAATCATGTTTACAGCCCATGAACCCAACCTGGGTTATGTCCTTCCCCGATGGCTACGAGACTGGCACTTACCTTGCCCTCGACATGGGCGGAACCAACCTCCGTGTCTGTGAGATCACTTTGACGGATCAGAAGTCCGAGTTCGATATCATTCAGTCCAAGTACCGCATGCCCGAGGAGCTCAAGACTGGCCAGTCAGAGGAGCTGTGGGAGTACATTGCCGACTGCCTGGCTCAGTTCATCCAGACTCATCACCCCGACCACCCTCAATCTCAGAAGATTCCTCTTGGTTTCACCTTCTCCTATCCTGCCACCCAGAACTACATTGATGAGGGCATCCTCCAGCGCTGGACCAAGGGTTTCGATATTGCCGGAGTTGAGGGTCACAACGTTGTCCCCTTCCTTGAGGCTGCCTTGGCGGCCAAGGTATGAGATCCCTGGAGCAAAGATGAAGCGCTAGTAACTAACTCTCTCCCAGAATGTCCCTATTAAGCTGTCTGCCCTGATCAACGATACCACTGGCACCCTGATTGCCTCTGCCTACACCGACACTAAGATGAAGATTGGCTGTATCTTTGGCACTGGCTGCAACGCTGCTTATATGGAGGACTGCGGCTCTATCCCCAAGCTTGCTCACATGAACTTGCCTCCCAACACCCCCATGGCCATCAACTGCGAGTGGGGTGCTTTCGACAACGAGCACAAGGTCTTGCCTCGTACCCCCTACGACATCATCATTGACAAGGACTCTCCTCGCCCCGGCCAGCAGGCCTTTGAGAAGATGATTGCCGGTCTCTACTTGGGCGAGATCTTCCGCTTGGTCCTCGTTGACCTCCATGACAACAAGTCTGTGCACATCTTCGAGAACCAGGACATTGCCAAGCTCCGTAAGGCTTACACCTTGGATTCCTCGTTCCTGTCCGCCATTGAGGAGTAAGTTTGCCTTGATCCCTCAATCCTTGACCAGCATGCTAACCCGATACAGCGACCCCTTCGAGAACCTGCAGGAGACTAGCGATCTCTTCCTCTCCAAGCTAAACCTCAAGGCCACCAGATCCGAGTTGGAGCTGGTTCGTCGCCTTGCCGAGCTCATTGGCACCCGCGCCGCCCGCCTCTCGGCCTGCGGTGTTGCTGCCATCTGCATGAAGAAGGGCTATGACAACTGCCACGTTGGTGCTGACGGCTCGGTGTTTAACAAGTACCCCCACTTCAAGGCCCGTGGCGCCCAGGCTCTGCGCGAGATCCTTGACTGGCCTGCTAAGACCAACCCTAAGGAGGAAGATCCCGTCGAGATTCTTGCAGCAGAGGACGGGAGTGGTGTCGGCGCAGCCCTGATTGCTGCCTTGACCCTTAAGAGAGTCCAGAACGGCAACATGGCTGGCATTCTCCACCCCGAGAACTTCACGTCATAGTCCTCTCAAGGTGGGGTGTGAATCGCGAGGATGGTTTGAGGAGGAATGAGATTAAACAAAAGCGAAGTCTTGCTAGATGAGGGGTTTTGTTGACAGGAAGTTTTATCTGCATTGGTTCTACGGTTATGTCCACCGGACCTACTAGATAGCTCATACAAGCAGTATTCCTACCCCCAGTTTTTACTTATTTTAGCCCATGAACGTGCATGTGGGCAAGCGGTACTCTGTCATCCGGTTAGTCTCGTTGATGTATCAGCAAAGGCAGAAGAAAAACTCACTATCCAAAGTCCAGTACCGGCGCACGACACCCTCCCACTCGCCGGCACCAGCTTTCTCCAACCCCTTCATGTCCACGTCCATCTCCTCCCACTCGACGTCCAGACCGGCGTCGGCCATGTGCATCTCGACGACCTTTGTGTAGACATCGTAGCATATCCTCCTGTCGGCGCCCAGACCGTTGAAGAAGCTGAAGCGGCCTTCAAAGTCCAAGAGGCCTGGGATGAACTCGGTGAAAAAGGTTTTAAGCTGGCCGTAGTCTTCGCCAAAGGTGTCAAAGTAGATTGCGTCGTAGACCTCGCCGGCCTCGAGGAGTTGAGGGATGACGTCCTGCCACTTGCCGCGGTGGATCTTGTAGGCTCCTTCTTGGGGGCTTGAGGCTTCCCATGCTGCGCCAAAGGTGGAGGGGATGGAGTCTGGGTTGGTGGTGGTGGTGGTGTTGTCGATTTCGGCGAGGACTTCGGGGTGGGCTTCGATGATGTGGTGGCGTGCCGGGGAGGTGGAGCGGAACATGGAGTCGATTATGCCCATTCCGAAGCCGATGTTGAGGATACGTTTGCCTGATGTGGTGGAGGCGTCCGCGTCGGAGGCGTCCTCGGTGGTGGGTGGTGGGATGAGGGCGTCGACGCTCTTGCGCATGATTTCCGTCTCCCAGGCCATCATGACGCCGTTGCCGGCCTCGTCGACGAGTTTGCCGGAGGAGTAGGTCAGGTTCGAGGCGAGGTACTCTTCCGAGTTGAGGGAGGGGTCTTGGACGGCGGGTGGTTGAAACTTTTTGGGTTGTTCTTGTTCCTCGGCGGCTGCTTGTGACGGTGCTTCGACGAGCTCTGGAGCTTCTTCCGTATCTTGGACGTCTTCAATAACGACGTCGTTGGCGTCTGCGGTCCCCTCGACGACCTCAACCTCATCCTCGTCCATCTCCGAGCCCCCTGAAGAAAGCGCCTCGTACCCGTCCAACAACCCAAACAGCATCTCGGCGCGCACGCCGGCCTCGACGCAGAGCTTGTAGAGGCTCTTTTGGCCGAGACGGAGGGCGAGGCAGCCTGGTGTTTCGTTGTTGTTGTCGACGTCGTTCCAGATTGCGCCGGAGAGGAAGAGCTCGTGGACTGTTTCCTTTGCTTCTTCCACTTGGCCATCTTCTTCTTCGTCGCCGTTGACACCGTTCTTGGTCTCATTGTCGGCAGGTCCGCAGGCGCGGATGGCGGCATGGAGGGGCGTCTCGCCGGTCGTGGGGTCCTGGCAGCTCGCTTGGCCTGGTTCCTGGAGAAGTTTCTTGAGGGCGGAGGCGTCGTGGCTCCAGGCGTGGAGGAGTATTTCGCGGGTTGCGTCGGGGCAGTCTGTTGTGATGCGGGACTGCATCGAGTCGTCGATCGGTGTCGCCATAGTTGTGTGTGGTTTAGAGGGGTAGTCGAGAAAGGGTTGGGAGCTTCGTTCGTCCAAGGAGGGGGATCTCGACCGGGAGAAAGGGATTTGGGGTTGGAGGCGGCTTTGCTCCGATCGGTGTGCCGGAGGTTGTAGGGGTGCCTAGGTCCGTGGTGGTGGTAGGATTCGATATCGGCCGGATGTCTATCCGTAAGGTAGAATAGTCTTGTCTGCCGTGCCCGGCCGGCATGCATCCCCCGCCGACCCCGCCATCGCCGAAAAAAAAAAATCCTCCAGGTCGAGCCCTCCCGCAGCAACAGCTATGTGACGTCTGGCGCACGTGCGCATCTGTCGTTCGCAATTGGCCAATGGATCCCCCATGGCCCCCCTGCGGCTAGCTCTGGATACCAGCGGAAACTGGAGCCAGACACCCACTGGGACCACCAGACTACCTGGAGCTAAGCCGGGTTGAAGCTGCGCTTTACTGGGTCAGGACCGCTAAGGACTTGAAAGTTGCGAAGGAGATACGACAAATGCGCCAGCTCCCACGTTCTTCGGCTTTCGTACTTGATATGCCTCATAAGATAGGGAGGCTTGGATTTTCATGTTGAGCTCTGAAAGTACGAAAGAAATCTGAAAATGAAGGGACTTGAGTAATGGAATGTAAGGTAGCTTAAGAAGACAATGGGTCACTAAGGTACCCCAGAACAATAGAGGATTGGCCGTGCGGTGTCACTCAGTTAACGTAGTTGGCAACTGCAGCACATTGCATGCAGTACCAAGGTAGCGGCCCCCCCGTCTGAGCCCCCCCTGTCCGAAGCTTGTCTCGTAACCGTCGGCCGCCGCCTCGCATTCCATCGCCTTTTGTTTTGCCTGCAACACCCGACCGCGCGACAAGTGAGAGCTCTCCCAAACCCTACATACCTACTTTTCTCCAATATCTGGAACATTTCGCGCAGTCGGTTACACGGCGCAAAGCCGCATAAGGTGAGACCTCTGCCCGAAGAAATCTCCTCAATTGACTCCACCGTCAACAACCCCTAATACCCAAAAGGTACTCCAGGCGTTCTTCGACTAAGCCTCCTTTGCTTCCGCCCTGCTATGCCCATGCCAATGATGCCATTTCCCTCGGGACCCGACTCCTCATGCTAATTGTCTATGATACAAAGACGCAGGAACGAACTTGGCGACCGAGTCCAGCACCCAGCGAATCCCCCTGGCGCGCCCCTCCTGGCATCGTCGTCATGAAGTTCGGCGAGCAGCTCCGTTCGAGCATCATCCGCGAGTACCAATGGTACTACATCGACTACGACGCCCTCAAGGCCGATCTTAAGACCGCCACCGGTCCCATCACACCCGCCGACAATAGCAATGGCAAGGGCAAGGGCGGCAAGCGCGAGTGGTCCGAGGAAGACGAGGGCCGTTTCGTCAAGAAGCTCGAGGCCGAGCTCGACAAGGTCCACACGAAACAGCAGGTCAAGGCCATGGAGATCTCGAGGCGCATTGCCGTGAGCGAGCGCGAGGTCAAGGGCGTCGTTAACCGCCTCGTCGAGCGCGGTCCCCGCGAGGAAGGCCCTAGTGAGGAAGAGTTTATGCTGCTCGAGGAGGACTTGAGCGACATCATTGCCGATGTCCACGATCTTGCCAAGTTTGTCCAACTCAACTACACTGGTTTCTACAAGATTATCAAGAAGCATGACGTGAGGCATATTCCTTAACATTGTTCGGGTGGATTACTGACAGGCAACAGAAAACGACTGGCTGGCACCTCAAGCCTGTCTTCGACACCCGACTCAAGGCGAAACCATTTTACAAGGAAAACTACGACGCTTCCGTGGTTCAGCTTTCCAAGTTGTACGACCTGGTCAGGACGAGGGGCAACCCAGTCAAGGGTGACAGCGCGGCCGGTGGCTCCCAGGGAAGCTTCGTTCGCAATACGACAAAGTACTGGGTCCACCCAGACAACGTGACGGAGCTGAAGCTCATCATCTTGAAGCACTTGCCCGTGCTGGTATTCAACGCAAGCAAGGAATTTGAGATTCAGGACTCGGCCATCACGTCCATCTACTACGACAACCCGGAGAACTGGGATCTGTACGAGGGCCGTCTGAAGAAGACTGAGGGCGCCGAGGCCATCCGTCTGAGATGGTACGGTGGAATGCAGAGCGAGAACATTTTTGTCGAACGCAAGACCCATCGCGAGGACTGGACCGGCGAGAAATCCGTCAAGGCGCGATTCTCGGTTAAGGAGAAGAATGTCAACGCCTACATGCGCGGCGAGCTGCTCCCCGCCGCTCTCTTTGAAAAGGCGCGTAAGGAGGGCAAGAAGCCCGAGAAGGCAATCGCCGAGGACGAGAGACTCGCAAAGGAGGTCCAGTACTCGACTCTCAAGAAAGGTTATAAGCCCGTGTGCCGATCCTTCTACAACCGCACCGCCTTCCAGCTCCCCGCTGATGCTCGAGTGCGTATCTCGCTCGACACTGAGTTGACCATGGTCCGCGAGGATAACCTGGACGGTCGTAAGAGATCGGGTGACAATTGGAGACGTATGGATATTGGCATCGACTATCCTTTCTCACAACTGCCTCCCGAGGACATTGTACGCTTCCCGTACGCTGTCCTCGAGGTCAAGCTTCAGACGCAGCTCGGCCAAGAACCTCCGGAATGGGTCCGCCAGCTCATTTCCAGCCATCTTGTGGAGGCCGTGCCCAAGTTCTCCAAGTTCATTCACGGCGTCGCTTGCCTCTTCCCCGAACGCATTAACCTGCTTCCCTTCTGGATGCCGCAGATGGACGTGGATATCCGGAAGCCCGTTACGCACGACTTTGGTATCCACAGGCCCAACCAGTCGGCGACTACCACTACATCAGATGACGACGAAGACGACGAGCTAGACTCTGATGACGAGGAGGGCCCCTTGGTTACCAGCAATAACGGCGCTACCAACGGAGAATCCAGTGGCCAGGGAGCTTCCAGAAATGGCGGGGTCGCGCTTGACGTCGAAGGCCAGACGGTCGACACCATTGCCCCCGTCGACAATGAGGACTTTTTGTACGACTCGGACGAGGAGTACGATGCCGACGAGGCCCTCGAGGAAGCCAGACGGGTCGGAGGCTGGACCTACTACAAGGCGCTTGCCTCTACCAAGGCACAGGCGTTTGGCGAGCGCGCCATCGATGTGCTTAAGTGGACCGTGCCGCATCCCCGTGGTTCTGTGATCCCTAGGCGCGAAGTACAGACGACGCTCTTCGGCTCGGGGGCCATTCAGACTAAGAGGTTCAAGGCCCCCAAGGGCAAGAAGATTTACGTGCCAGTCCGCGTGGAACCCAAGGTCTACTTTGCCGCCGAGAGGACCTTCCTCGGATGGGTAAGTCTAATTACCCTCGACCCAAGAAATTTTGAATTGCTGCTAACATAGCAAAACAGCTCGAGTACTCCATCTACGTCGGCACCGTAGCCGTCACGCTCCTCAACTTTGGCTCCAAGCCTACGACCATGTCCTTTGTCGTGGCTGGCGTCTTTACCCTCCTCGCCATCATGTCGCTCTGCTACTCCGTCGTGATTTACCTGTACAGGAGCAACGCCATTCGCAATCGCAAGGCGGCCAAGTTTTACGACAAGTGGGGGCCTAGTGCGCTCTGCGCTTCCTTGTTCATTGCCGTTCTGCTTAACTTTGCGTTTGAGGGCAATGCAAGGGAGTATTGGTGAAGCTCATTGTCTGGGTGGTGTGTGTGTTCCTCGTGTCTTAAGTAGTATCGTCTCTTTTGGAAAAGCGAATTGTGTTGTTTCATTTGTGTACTGTGTATCATTGTAGCCGAATCGTATAAAATGGTCTCTATTAGAAATTGGTGGATTTGGGGTGTTTGTCCCTTTCAGAGCATATTTCCTTCCCTCTACTGAGATGTCTACGCTTTATATCACAACGTACGGTATTCTAGGTGGGATATAATGGACAGAAGTTGATTGTTATCCCCCTCATTGCCCGCGTTTCCGATATCATTAAGGCTGTCCCCCCAACCTTCGTTGAACACCTGATCCATTTCCATCGTATCATCTAGGTTTTAGATGTACTCACATAAGATCTTGCAAACCTTATTCGGATATGGCGAGAAAACAAACCAAACTGCAGAATCTTTTGTTACTACGCAAGGCACGTGTTTGACACCCACTAGCATCACCACCGGAATATGGGAACACAAGATTTGAGAGTAGGGTACTGGAGGACTCAGCCAGTCCAAAAAGCCTCTAGTCCAGCCCGAAATTATAGACTTGAGATCCTTTCTGTAGGCCTCTGCGATGCCAGGGCGTGCTATTTACTCTTTTTCTTTCCAATATGGAGTAGTCGTGGTATCACTTTGCCTCAGTATTTAACAAACCACCAAGATAGAGGAGCACCATAGCTTCTTAATCCCGCCGAAACCCCGCCGAAACCCTCAGCAGAAGAATTATGGATCTTGATTCCTTCCAGGCTTGGAAAGTCTTCCTTCCTGCCTGGAGGAATCACAGACTTGCAGTATGGGTATATGCCGACTAGAATATACCGGAGCCTTCCATTCGTCGCCTACAAGAAAGGCACCAACGATGCTTGTGATTTTCCCCCTGCCCTCTTTACCAACCTAAGCGGCTGGGGCAGCAACTGAGTGAGTGAATCATAAGCGGCACCAGTGGAACCCTTAAATTTATCGGGCGTTGGGAACTACCATTTGACCTTTTGTTCAGTTTACTTTGGGTGACAATTTCTATTCTTGAAGCTGTTCAATATCAAGGCGTTTGGTTCTGCCCATGGTAAATGTAAGTAAGGGTTGATTGAGGTTTAGGCAAGCATGCTATGGAGTTTTTAGGCGGATTGGAGAAACATGGTCATGTTACGATGGGTGCTCATAAGGTATCTTGCCTTGGATGCAATGAAGGGTGTTTGAGTATTTGCGCCTGGAAACGTCAAGTTGACCACTCACCAACTTTAGCGGTGGATTGTGTAGGCAAGTAACTACGAAAGAGAAGCGAGAAAAAAAAAACACTACAATTTAACCCCCCTTCCGGACGGTTGAATAAGAGAAGCAGGCTGACCACTCAACCAGAGTTCCGGTGAGGGTGGAATGTGCAGTCAAGTACACAGTAGGTAACACCACTCGCAACGTAATACTCGGTGAGAAAAAGTGAGGCGAACTAAATTCACTGCAATTTTAACCCCCCCCAAGAAGAGAAGCAGGCTGGCCACTCAGCCAATGGTCTAAGGATCTATGAATGCAGTATCATCTCTAGTATGTCCGCTCATCCAACATCTCCACGATTTTTTTCTTTAACACATCACACAAGTTGATTAAACTTCCACGGCCAAACATAGAGAAGAGGAGTAACGTATAACCACCTGTGCCAGCAGAAAAGAAAAGAATTCACCACCGGTGTGGCTATATCTCGGTGCTCGTACTAGGATTCGAACTCGTAGCCTGTCGTCGAGTAGGCTGTTGGGTAAAGATATTATAATTATCGACCTTTTAACTACTTCACTGCTCAACCAGTTTGACTTGACCGACCGACCTAGGAAGGCGCCTCCTGTGCTGGTGACGGGGATGGAAATTGAGAGTCTGGATGGGTTTGCTTTTGCGGTGTATTCACCTTCGCGATACATTCACTCGAGCCAGGCGGGGCGATTACACCTGGGAGAGAAATCTCTTCGATAGACGATGGGGAGAGCTGGAGCAGCTCGAGTATAGCTGAGCCATCGTCTTTTGTTAGATGAAGCTATCGGTCTGAAGCTCAGGGAGAGCTTACTCCACCACATCGAATATTGCTGTTCAGTTTACTGCAATCTTGGGACCGCGTAGAAGGACCAGTTTCATCGCTGGCTGATTATGTCACTAGTAAACATTCAATTTCAAAGGGGCAATACCAGAAGAATGGTGTAAACGGTTGTTGAAGCTATCTAATATCCAGAAACCAAAAGAATACCTTTACAAGCCCAAACCAAAAAATCGAAAGATCCCAAACCCATTAACCATGAAGCTTCCATTACATCCAACCGTTGTCCACCAAAAAGATATTCCTCCTCAAGCAGAAGCAGCTAAAATAACACTCTTCTACTCGATATCGACCTTGTGGATCTCCGTCCACTCCTTCTCCACCTTGGGCACAGTCACGACGAGGATACCATCCTCCATCTTGGCCGTGATGGCGAGCGCGTCAATCTCCTCAGAGGTAGACGCTGCGTTGCGCGTACGAGGCGGCAGCGGCACAGACCGGCTAAACATACCGATCCGTCTCTCCCCAGACGCCATCGTCGCCAGGAACTCCTCGTCGCCGGGGCGGTACACCACGCCCGCGACGCGGAGCTCGCCCTTGTCGGCGTCCCAGTTCACGCCGACGTCCTCCTTCTTGGCGCCGGGGAGGGCAAAGTGCAGCACGTAGGCACGTTCTGTGGAGAAGATATCGACGGGGGGCGTGAATGCCGAGTCGATGTCGTTGTTGTTGTCGTCGTCGGCGCCACCGTCGCGGGCGCCGGTGTTGTTGTGGTTGGTGTTGAGGCCGCCGAAGCGGGTGGCCCAGTCGCGGACTTGTTGGGCAAAGGGGTGGTCGGCGAACTGGTTCAGCCACTCTTGCCAGTTTGCAAAGTCGAAGCTGCCGGCTGGGTTGTGTCCGTAGGGCGGGGGAGGGGGCGGGGGCGGGTGAGGAGCGCCGAATGGTGGCGGGGGGCCGGGGGGAGGAGGTGGGCCCCGGTGGCCGTGGTGGCCGCCGTGTCTGCTGTGGCGCGCCCAGGGGTCGGGTCCGCCACCAGGGGGTCCACCACCGAAGCGACCGGCGCGACCTCCGCGTCCTGGACCACCGCGGCGACCGGGGCCATGATGGTGGTGAGGGTGAGGGTGAGGATGTCCATGTCCTGCGTGCTCAGGGCCGTCTTCGTTGGGGCCGTCGCGCATGGTGTCGGGAGAGTCGTCCTTCTCCTTGTCGGAGAAGTCGCCCTCTTCGGGAGTATCATCGGCGTTGCGCATGGTCTCGTCGACGACCTCGCCGTCGCCCTCGCCCTCGTTCATGTCGCCGCGTCGTCCGTGGTGACCTCTACCACCGCATCGGCCACCGCCGCGGCGACGACCACCGAATCCACCGCGGAAGTCGCCCCAGCCGCCGTAGGGACCGCCCCATCCGCCGGGACCACCTGGGCCGCCAGGGCCGCCGCCGAAGCCGTGTTCAGCGCCGTGGAAGGGGAAGCCTGGGGGGAAGTTGGCCCAGGGACCGGGAGCAGCTGAGTGGTCTACGCCAGCGCCGGCGCGCATGTTGGGGTCGAGAGAGTGGATGAAGCTCCAGAGGCCTTGAGGGCCACCTGGGCGACCCCAAGGATTGTTATTACCGTTTGGACCTGCCCAAGACATGTTGGATTGTTGTATGCGTATGTGTGATTGTTTGTGGTGTGGATTGGTGAGGTATGTGTCAGAGAGGATGAGTAGTAGTAGGATGGTGATGATTGTCGGAAAGCAATGAAGCTGAAGAGGGAAAGGAAAAGAGAAACATGATATCGACGAAGGAGTTCATTTATATACTATCATGAGATGACGACAGGCCATATTATTTACAAGGCAGGAGCATGCGTACACCTTTCGTCTGATACACTCCTGGCAAAACGTGGAAGGCAAAAGCACTTGCGAAGCCTAGGTCGAACCAGTCAGAGCCACACACAATACACCTCTAGCCTTTGGCGGTCGAACAGGTCGGAATGGTTTCGAACGGAAGGGACATGGGGAGGTACAACATCGCCACGCGTCGTCGTGGTAGGGGGATCGGCCCAAACAGCTCATTGGATCCCGTCGGGGGGCGGTAGACTTTTACACCGAGCTCCGAATTTGTTGATGGCGTAGGGCAAATGTCCGCTGCGGAGTGTAAATTCAGGCATCGTCGGAGACCGAATAGTACACCTTCATGGGCTCTAGACTGCTAGAGAACGCCGCCATTTCTTTGACAACGTCCCATGTCAGTTGTGTTACGCAGCCCGCGCGGGACCGAGCCAAAGCTTCAGCTGAGCAGCCTACGCAGTAGAGCCCGGGTCCGACAGTGGCAGCGGGATATGGTGAAGTGCGGGGTGGAGAGTGGCGTGCGTCGGTCCCGCTGTGTCAGTTTGCGATGAGCTCGGGAGTTGGCAAGTTGCGTGTGCCACACTTGTGCACATGGGAATTTGGTTGCACTTCAGATGCGGATAGTGGGTGGTCACTGGTGGTGTTTGACTTGTCGCCACTGGCAGCGAGGAGGACGCGCACGCCAAACTGAGGCCTCACTTCGTGGCTGGTGTTGGTGGCCCATGCAATGCGTGGAGTTGTCGTCGTAAGGCTAGTTGTGTGAGTCAACATTCCCCTGACTGTGACTCGCTTTCAGGAAGAAGTTGCCGGGATATCGTTGACAAAGGCGTTGTTGTCCGAGTCCCGTTTGTTGAAGCCGAGAGTTTCGATAATGAAAATCATATGAAATGCGAATGCTGCGAAAAGGGCGACGACGACAACCCCGAACTCGGCCAATGACGGGGCGACGTTTTCGGAGGCAAACCAACGACGCCGCTGTGCCTGAAAAGTGGAGATGTTCGGGCTTATGTAATTACCCGCGAAGCTTGGGCCAAGACATCTACGGATGGCCCGTGCTTCTCACATTTCTACAAAGGGGTACGTACCTCAAGGTACCGGAATTGGCTGAAGGTGCCGGTTCCCTCCGCGTCGATCCAAGACCCGTCTGTCTGTCACCATCTTTCTGCTTTCTTTACTTTTACCACCATATCCTCCCACTTCGACAAGACAACGACATTGAGCAAATCTCGTAGGCGCTTCCATCAAGTGATGGTTCACGACAGCTGCAGATGAGCGGGCACTTCCAAGTTTCCCCCTATCTTGTCACTGCTTGTCTCGGCGCATTTCGACTCACCGGATCCCAGATGCCGCACATTTCCCACCTCGACAAATCACTCACATCAACTCTCATCTCGCTCTATGCGCATTACGAGCTCGACTGGCCCCGCCACCATGCTCTAGGCTCTCTGGAACACTGGGACGTTCTTCGAGCCAAGAAGTTCACATTCATGGGCAGGCGCTTGCAACTTCAAGATGAAGATTGCCCATTTGCTACTGCACATTCTCTAAGCGCCCACGATATACAGCCAATCATGAAGCTTCGCTAGGCAAGATGCCACCATGCAGGGCTCCATACTTTTGACGTTGTTCAGGCTCTTTGGCTCCTGGTCACTCGTCACTGGCCGGGAGTTTTGGGACTGCGAACTCAGCCAGTTGATTCTCTCGACAGTCCTGGGCAGCTGGCCATCTCATCCATTCCCTGCAAATGCCATGCCAGCCCGGCCACGCTCTCCCGTGTGAGGTGGGTGGTGCCTACAGTCTGTGTGCGCGGCCTGCCTGTGCCATGAGGAGCATCCAAGTTCCCCTCTCTGCCTCTTCTCTGCCGCTGACGAGCGCCTCCTCCTGCCCCCCTGGTTCCCAGTCCCATCCCATCCTGGCCCATGTCCCTATGCTGCCGCTTTGCACTTTGCCCAATGCTTCCCGCTGCCAGGCCGCCCAAACCCTACCTGGCGCTTGCTTGCTTCCCTCCCGTCGTCCTATCTGGCACGTTCTTATTCTTTGTCCTGGACGCGCTCCCTCTCTGGTCGATAGTTCTCGACTTCTGACTTTTCTCTTGAAAATACACACGTTTGGGAAATACACTGGTTTTGTTTCCGTGCCGCAGCCGTTTCATCCATCTAACGGGCCTGACAACCGGCCGGCCATATCTGCGACCTCTCCCGTGAGACTCGAACCCGGACCCCACCACCCCTCATCAGCAGCTGCGATCCTCTCAAGCATCCAACGATAGGCACGAAACGGCGACCTTCGACAGCTCCTATAAATAACTTTTTGCTCCCCCTGACCTGCAGACTTGAGCTTTCGCAGTGCGTCATTCGCATTCCCGCATCAAGCAATCCGCGTACCTGCGCAAGTCGGCCGGCCCCCAGATACACAATCTATCTTAAGTAGATTCGACGATACCACGTCGCCCATCATGGAGCGCAGTCGCGGCCTTCCCGACGCCGAACTGTTCCTTCACAAACCCGCCGAGGAAGACTGTGATAGCCCGACCGTTGAGCCCTTGAGAATATTCAAACCGCAGAGTCCTAACCCCGCCAACGACCGCTTCAAGTACCCCGCGCCTCCGTCCGCCTCAGGCTCCTCCTCCTTCACATCGAAGCCGACCTTCCCTCTACCGCCAGGCGCCTCGAGCTCTGCCGCGCCTCTACCCTATCCCGACGAGGAGGACCTTCGGCCTGGCAAACCGACCAAACCTACCATCACCGCCCCGAAGCGATTTGGCTCCGACTACAATGATACTACCCCGCGCTTCAATGCGACCAGCCCCGTAGAGACCAAGAGTCCTACCCTCGCCGAGCGACGCGGTACCGGTCCGAGGCCCTTGGGCGCCACCTCTCCGCAGAGCCCGGCTGGCGACGACGGGGGCCTCTTCGCGAAGCCGCTGACCGCGCCGCAACCTCAGCGGCCAGCTGCTACAACTACAAACTACCCGTCTTACACCAAGAAGCCCTACTACCCTCCACCGGGTGGCGCATCCAGTTCTACGCCGCCCGCCCAGAGCCAGTACCAGGCTCGGCCACCACCTCAGAGTGCTCAGAGTGCTGATCGTCTCGAGATGCCTGGCCAGAACAGCGTGAACAGGTTCGCCTCGACAGCTTCGACCTCCACAACCCGCGCCAGCCGGGGATCTCCACCCCCGCCAGAGACCCCAATCGTGGAACCAGGGGTCATCCCGGGCGGCGGCATCGAGGCGCGATATGCCGCCTCTGGCATCTCTGGCACGGCGACACTGACCAGCCTTCAGGCGCAACAGGCACAGAGCGCCGCAGCCTCCCAGAGATTGGCTCAGTATGGAGGAGCACCACCGCCCGCGCGGCCGTGGACTCCCACGGAGAACCCAGAGAACCAACCTCATGGCCCGCCCACGGTGTACCAGGGCATGAACCCGGTTACGAGTCCTACGCAACCTACGTTCAGCCCTCCTCCTCAACAGGCAGAGAACCAAGGCGAACAGACGAACCTGCAAGTCAGCGTCCTGGAGCAGGATTATCAGCGGATGGGCTTGAACGACCCCCCGCCGGCCTACTCGAGCGTCACACCTGGTAACCCGTCTTACCCAGCCGAGAAGCAGCGGCCTACTCAGCAACGGGCAGATTCAACGCCGTCCGTGTCCTCGGCCTCTGCTGCTCAGTCGCCCCCGAAGAAGCCAGCGACTGTTGGTCCCGCAGCGGCCGGGCTCGCGTCACCTTCGTTGCAAGGCCACCCCGCCTTCGCCAACGACCCAAGGCCAGAACAGCAAAACGGACAGCCCTCGTCGTCTCAAGCGCAGAATGTTCCCGTCACGCAAACCGTTCAGGCGCCTCCTTCCTTCCAGGGTGCTGGCCCTTCTTCGCCACCACCGCTACCCGAAGGCTGGATTGCCCACCTCGACCAGAACTCGGGGCAATACTACTACATTCATCTGGCTTCTCAGGCGACGCAATGGGAGTTCCCCAAGGGACCCAATCCTATCACACACGAGGCAGCTCCCTTGTCTCCCACGGCATCGACGTACGGCAACCCTCTCGCATCGCCCATGTTTGGCAAGCAGGCCATGGCCTCTCCCATGTTCCCCCCTCAGACACCGGGCTACGCTGAGAGCATCATGAGCGTCGCGGCGTCTCAGACGCCCACAACTGCTGGGTTCTCTGGACCGCCTCCGAGCGCGGGTGTTGACATGTACAGAATTCAGCCCACCAACGGTGTATACTTTGGGCCGTACCTTCGTTACTGCAACATGGACTTTGAAAAGGGGACATGGCTGGGAAGCATCATGATCGTGACGGACGCACCGCAACCCCCGACAATTCACATCCACCCGAGCAACGACCTTTCACCTAATCCGCAACAGTTGGTGCCGCACAATATCTTCACTCATCAGCGCTGGACGTTTTACAAGTACGATATTGAGCTGCCCATGAGTGAGAGCGGCACCGAGAGGTGGACGTACGCAGTCACCTCTCACCTGGGATGTACGAGATACGAGTTTGTCATTGCCGGCCGCCATGAAGTCGGCTGGAGATTCATCGCTCACTCGAACAACGACTTTGCCGCCTCAACCTCCCAGGCCGAGCGCTCCAAGCTCGGGGGCGTGGGCTTCATGTGGAAGGACGTGCTCCAAAAGAACGTAGACTGCGGTGGCTTCCACGTTCAGCTCGGCATAGGCAACCAAATTTACGGTGATAGGCTATGGAAGGAGGTGCCCTTGCTGAAGCAGTGGTTGGCGATGAGCGGCAGAGACAACAGGAAAAACGCGCAGTGGACCGCGCGCCATGAGGAGGACGTCTCGCACGCCTACTTCCATTACTATACCAGCCACTTTGACCAGCCTTACCTCAGAGAGGCCTTTGCACAGATTCCGCATGTGTTGCAGATTGATGACCACGATATGTAAGTTTGCAGACTCTGCTTGTGCTTCTCGTCATGTACACTAACACGCGCCAAGTTTCGACGGCTACGGCTCGTATCCCGAGTACATGCAAGGATCCCAAATGTTCAAAAACGTAGGTCGGATCGCCGTCGAAATGTACCTCCTCTTCCAGCACCACACCACGGTAGAGATCCTCCGCAACGTCAGCAACGACGGCGACCTCTTCACAATCACTGGCCAGGGCTGGCACTTTGTCAAGTACCTCGGCCCGGCCGTCTGCGTCGTCGGACCAGACTGCCGCTCCGAGAGGAACCAAGCACGCGTCATGGCCGGCCCGACCTACCAGGGCATATTCCCCAAAGTCGCGACGCTCCCCCCCAGTGTGCAGCACTGCATCTGGATGGTCTCGGTGCCGCTGCTATACCCCCGCTTGGAGGCGGTCGAGAGTTTGGCGGGCGCCGTCGCGACAGGCAAAAAGGTTGTCAATACCTCGTACAACATCCTCGGCAAGGTAACGAGCTCCGTGGCCGGCGTCGTCGGCGGCAAGGACGTTGTCGCGCAAGGCTTCACGCAGGTGAAGAAGGCGGTCGGAAAGTCCGGCCTCATGGGCAACGTCCTGAACCAGTTTGGCGAGATTGACATTGCCGAGATCCTCAAGGACATGTGGACGCACGAGTCCAAGGACCTGGAGAGGACGTACTTTATCCGCACGCTCCAGGGCATCTCCCAGCAAAAGGGCATTCGCATGACTTTCCTGTCAGGAGGTGAGTTTTCACACGCCCATGACTCCCACGCCCATGTCCCTTTTGTTCACCTACTAACATCATCACACAGACGTCAACTGCGCAGGAGCAGGCCTAGTCCACGACCCAACACACCCAAGCGACCACAAGACAATGTACCAAGTCATCACCTCCCCCATCGTAGCCCAACCCGCGAGCAACTACATCCTCAAGCTCCTCCACAACAACAAGAGCCTCTACGTGCCCGCAAACGGCCACAAGTCCAACCACGAGGTCTCGGACTCCAAGGAGGACATGATGGAGATCTTCCACACCGACGCCTCCGGCTCCGCGCGCGAGCTCAAGAAGCTCATGGGACGCAGAAATTACGTCGCCGTCGTCGCGTATGACCCTGAGACCGTCGCTGGCGGTCCCGGCGGCGTCGGTGGGTCGCAGTACGCCGGTAGTATCATCAATGGGGGACAGCAGCAGCAGCAGCAAGGGTTGCAAAAGTTGAGTCTGGCTGTGGACTTTGTCGTGCAGGGTGATGGTGCGTTTACGGCGCCGACAAAGTATGGACCGGTGATTGTGCCCCATTTGGAGTTTGGGAGATAAAGCAGAGTTGGAGTGGACGGTGGTGATGAAAGAATGATGTTGTTGTTCTTTTTTTTTTCTTGGATTTACTTTAATATCTCTCTCTCTCTCTCACTATTCCCTCGCATCACCATTTCAGGCTAGTTGGAGGAGGAGGAACAAGGTATACAGCGATAGCTTGACGACCTGATGATACACTTCAAACCTACCACATCAATTCTGAAAATTCATTCGTAGTCATTGTAATTCGTTCCATTTGCTGCTCTACTGAAAAATCAAGTATCGAGAACGGGCATTTTGCCGCTCTCGACATGTTGCAGGTCTGTTGTTCCCCGAGGCCACGATCACCAAGTCTAGAAAGCTGGCCCATGACATCGCAACTCCATTTTTGTTGGCTTCGTCTCCCAGCCAAGTCAAGTCATCTTTCCCAACCTCCAAAGTCTTTCGTAAGATTCCATTCAGAGCCTACTGCTCTCCGGCGCGGTTCACAAGTCAAAAGTCTCCTTGAGGATGCGAATGGTATCCTCGGGGCCGGTAACAGAGTGACCGATCGTGCGCTCATCGACGTAGATCTCGTAGTCGTTTCCGCCCTCGGACGTCTTGTCACCAAAGAAGTGGATCTCCTCGTACTTGACGCCGCCCTCCTTCTGCGCCTCCTTCTCGAGGTGCTGCAGGCAGTACGTCTTGTCCCAGCCGGTAGGGAAGACGTCGAACGAGATCTGGCCGCCAATGCTGAACGTCAGACCCAAGTGACCAAACTTCTCGCGCAGCTTGGCGACAAAGTCGCGACGGACGTTGTGGATCTTGTCGTAGGCCTCAAAGGCCTGGCGCTCCTCGTTGGAGGCGTTACGGCCGACGGGGGAGATGTTGACCATGCCATTGCGGAACTCGATGAAAGTGCCGCGCTTGACGGGGATGTCAAGGTCGGCAATGTGATGGAGGGCGAAGCGGACGAGCTCCTTGTACTGGTCCTCGCCAATGTACTTGATGAAGCTGTTGGAGGCAAGGGGCTGGCCGAGCTTGTAGGCCGTCAGGCCGTTCTCGGAGAAGCAGAAGTCGAAGAGGGTTGTGACGGGGGTGGTGGCGTTGCCGAGCTGCTCTTGCTGCTTGGAGTAGTCGGAGCCGCCGACGAAGCCGATGGCGCACTTTTGGCGGAGGCGGGCGAGGAGGTCGAGGATCTCGGGGGAGGCGGCCTGGGAGGTGGAGGTGTTAGCTGGGACGGCTCCCAAGGTAATGCAACGAGTAAATCCTTTGGGATGGCTATGGGTGGAAGGAATTGGGTGGAAATCGGCTTTGAGAGAGAGCTTACGAGACGAGCAGGAGTGAGGGTGCCGTCAACGTCAAAGAGGCAGATGGTGTTCTTCAGAGGGCGCTCCGTGAGAGGAGGGTAGCTGGGGAGAGAGGTAGCCATCGTGACGGTGTTTTTTCTTGTGATTGCTGGTACAATGGGCTTTATTTCCGGGACTGCTTGTGGTGAAGCTTAAGGGAAGAAGTCTTGTCGTGAGAATGGCGCGCTGTGAGGGAGAGAGGGAAAAAAGCCGAAGTGAAAGTTGAGCAAAGGGAGGGCGGTCAATCGTGCAGGAAAGGAAGCTCTCCTTTTCGGGATGTGGCAGGCGCGGCGCGGGGTTGCTCGTTGGATGGCGGGGCAAGTGAGGGACTGTGGTGCTTGTTGCGGTTCAAGGGTCCCCCTAATGGTTCTGGGTCTGGGCCTTGGTGTAAGGCGCAAGGTGGGTCTGGAGCTGTAGGTGCAAAGAACTAAGAATCTCGAATAGCAGTGCGATGTTGAACTTCATTTATAACTTTTCATAAACTACAACCACCTTCTGCAATTTTTACCACAAGCATTGGCAGATGTGATTCGACAATGGATATTCAATCATCTACTGACCGAAAACTACTGCAGCTCTCAACTTGCCAGATCTCACGAACGTCCATCTCCTGATGATCTGTCCTTGCGTACCTTGTCTAAGGTACCTTGCCTGACGAATATCGCCATTGCAACGAAGCTGTGGACAGCTTGCTCTTCACTCTATGCAGGAACCAGCAACGATACGACATTGGCATTGAAACGAGATGAGATACGCCATCTCCAGTGATCACATTTGAAACCAGCTCGATTGTCTACGCCATGAATTGGGGCAGTGCTAAAATGACCAGTTGTTTTGTTTTCTCCAGGAACGTGGTCAATACACCGGGGAGATGTAGACATCGTGGCCTCTGTGAGGTTCCCTGAAGCAGATCACTATGAGGCGCAAGGAACGATAGATTGCAATTTACAGTGGACTAGGAGGGCACTAATACCGCGCTAGACGACGGATGGATCACAGGCTTGTGATGGAAACGGGCTGGGAAAGCTGCCCCTTGCGGCGGCGCCCCGGCAGGGATGCATGCTCCGGGGCTCGATGGTGGAGTCGGGGACAGCTCCGACTCGGGTGACCTTTACTTAGCAAACTTATGTAGTTCGTACCTCGACGTCGGTGCATATCTTGCATCAACCCCAAGACCAAGCTAGCATTTTGCAGTGTTCTAAAGGACAGATCTCTCTCTCTCTCTCTCTCTCTTCAATTTTCTAGCTAACACGCAATCCGATAGTTACGCGAAATAACCCACCAACTTCCCCAGTGATGATCCTGCTGCGCCTCTGTTTCAAAACAGTCCGGCTGGAGCAACAGTACTTGAGTGAGTCACTCACTCATCTCAGACATTCGAGCCAGCGAACGTCCTTCACCAACAATAGTGATTCCCGTCAATACAATAGTTACATTGTGACAAATTCCCTTGCAAGATGCCGTCGCCTCACTCGATCCATTTCTTAACCGACTGATCCCCAATAGTCTCTTCTTTGCCACCGGTAACGCCAACAGGCTGCTGACCCGAGCCACGGAGTCCTAGTCGAGGTAGAGGTCAGTCAAACAACCCAAATGTAGGGAAAATCTTTTCAAGAAGAAACAACGTACCTTGTCCGCTCGTCGCTTCGCCGCTCCTAGTGACGTCGGCCTCATTCCCCTCAGTGCCAGTAAAGACGCCCTCATCTTCACCCAGCCCGCCCTTTTCGAAACCGAGACCATCACCGACATCTCGCTTGGTGTAAGAGCCCAGCCCCATCTTCTCAGTGGAAGATTCTTCGCCTTCCAAGAGCTTCTTGCTCCCCAGGCCGGCGGTATCCTCCGCGTTGGAACTCGAGACGGCCATATCATCACCGTGGACTCTGGTCTCCTTCCCTTCATCCAACCTTTCGCCCTCAACCCCGCCAGTCCCCTTCCCAGCCTCCAGCTTACCATCAGCTCCTCCCGGCTTCCCATCCTCCATCTTCTCACTTCCGCCAAACCCAACAGCGATCCCCTTTCCAATCTCTGCAAGATCCTTCTTACCCACCTTCTCAACAGCAACACCAGCACCACCGTCGCCGCCATGATTATAAGCCGTAAGAGCCCTCCGCGCAACAACCCCAATCTCGGTATAATCGGGCCCCTTCCCACCAGCCTGGTCCGCCTGGAAGCCCGCCAAGGCCTTTTTGGCCGCCGACCCAACGTCTGCCCATTCCTGGTCGTTGGACGCCATTGTCGTCGTCTGGGAGTTTGATGAGTCCTGCTGCTGCTTATCCTTCTTGCCTTGGTCCTTGCCGGCGAGTTGCTGGGCCAAGTCTGTGAGTTTGTTGAAGCCTCCCATGTTGAATGACTGAATCAACTCGACTGTTTGGTAGTTTTAGGGAAGTAAAAGTGGTTGGACAGTGAAAGTTGTGTATGAGATTTGTTTTGCGTTGCTTGAGTCTGATAATCAAAGTTGGCATGAGCTGGGATAACTTGGCACCGGGGAAATGCCTCTTGTTGGACTATTCAAGACTCATTTTATAGTTGATCCTGTCTCATATCAGTTCGATGATCCAATGTTGTCAGTCACCATGGTGACGCGCAACTTCCACGAATGTCCGTCCCTTCCGTTCGTAGAAGGGCATAAGTTGGCCAAAACACAAAACACGTACACAATGACACGGCTTGGCAAACACACGCACACACATACACAGGAGCTGAGCTCTATAAGAAGAAGAAACGCGAGAGACCAACACCAGATGAAGCCTTGTTTTGGTCTTGGCGTCACAATGGTGCACATTGCGTACTTGGCGTTCCATGATATGTTCGTCTCAATATGTTCGGCACGTCACAACTTCGGTTACTGATGCCTTTTCCAATTCGAAAGAGGGTCCAACGTTGGTGCACGAACAAAAGACACATCAGATGGTGATCGACGTCTGCAACGTAGGACCGTGCCTGAGTGCCTTCAACCTGATGTTCGCTAGATGAAACGACTACTATCACCAAGACTCACGAGACTGTTGCGGCCTTCAAGAGCCAATGAAGTATTGAATCAACCGAAGTGTAAAGGGGGCGTGGTCATCTGTGTAATTTATTTTTATAAACTAATGTATATATATGTAGATTCGTATTTCCTCTTTTTGTACTCATGAGGTAAAGACTGTCTATAAGTAGAAGACAGAGAGTTTCGTTTATTTTCTCGTCGCACGCTATGCTTGGGTATACTCATACGGCGTAATACACTAACGCAATATTGATACAGTCTGTACGTGTACCAGCAGCCAAAGGGAATAAAAGATGTGCCGTCAGAAAGAAAGGGAATAGGACACGTCAGTCCACACTCCGGTCAGCTCGACAACAACGTTGACGACGGTGCTGATCATCCACAGCACAATGAGACCGTAACCGATCTTCCGTGACATCACCCACTTGTTCATTGGAACGACGATGAGAAGGCCTAGCAGGGTGATGAGAAGCGTAATGGCCGATATCATCAGAGTGCCTCCGATTTGAATGTTGTACGAGTGGTACTTGAATGGCTTGTCAGGATGTTTCTTGTGTCGGTGGTTGGCGGCCTGGACCATCATGTAAACGCCGCCGATTCCGATGCCGAGTAGGATATTGAGCATGGGGCCACCAAAACACGCAGATCTAGAAGGTATTAGCATGACATGACTATCACCAGTATTTGGAGGAGGTAGAATTAGACTCACAATGCCATGACGGGGAAACCAAGCCGGGCAACGGTGATGTCAGCAATTAGATCACCCACACTGTTGCCCGCCGCGAAGATGGTTAGCCCGAGAAGGGCCTCTGAAATGCCGAAAATGACACCCACTGCTTTCAAGACGCCGACAACTTCTCCGGCAATGGTAGAGATCCAGGCAATGGCAATGATGAAACCCATGAAGCAAAGCAAGAAATGGTACTTTGGCTTCTTGTCGGGGCTAGTTGACAGGAGGAGGAAGCCAAGCAGAATCGTAGATCCTAGGAGTGTATACAGAATGAGTCTGAAAAGGACCTTGTAGGGTTGCTGGAAGTCTTCTTTCATGTTTGCCCAGAGAATGATGACGGCGAACAAGGGTCCGGTGAAGAGCTGGATCGCGACGAGCCATCTGTTCCACTGGCCCGACTCATCGACGGGAGCTAGACTGCTCTCCGAAGGTAACGGCGCGGCGGGTTTCATGGGCTGTGGGTGACTTGTAGGTATTTCGGTTGCCACACGCGCACCACTCGGAGAGTCGATGGCAATCAGCGCTGGAGAGCCCTTGGGGGAGCGATCAAGTGACTGCCCACGAGAATGTGACAGAGTAGCCCGTCTGAAGCGCTGCCATTCCGATTCTCCCTCATTGTCATCGTAGCCGTGGGCAGGTACGGGAGCGTCGCAGTGAGCGTGATCTCGCATCATTGGATCCACAGCAGTCTCGTCGGATGAATCATCAGCACTCTCGTTTTCGACGACCGGGAGTGTCAACACCAGAAGCAAGATGCTTGGTACAGATATTGCACTGACAAATCTGTCCCAATGGCTTTTCTGCTTCCAGCCTAGCAAGGTCGGAAATAATGTTGCCCAAAAGATGTGCGGCGGAGGTAGGATGGCGTAGGGCCACCACCTTACGGGCTTGGGGTTGGCCATCTCATAAGGCGCAAATGGCACTTCCAGGCGAGCTGGACCAGGCGGCGCAAAGAACTCGGTTGGCTCGGTCTGAGCAGCAGGCGTTAAAACAAGAGGCGATTCAGTGTATCCGGGGAAGGGCGATGCTGGCGAAGATCCGACGCTCATACTGCCACGCCGACTTGGTATCTGGAGGGAAAGTTGACCGGGTAAGGGCCGAGCCTCCAACGGTTCGCTCCCCCCGCTATCTTGTCTTTGAGGTACTGCGTCGACAGGAGGAGGCGCCAGGTTACCGCCGATTTTGTAGGCTGGCGACAGACTTCGGTTCCTACCCTCTTGGGCCTTTATCTGTTGGATCGGGTCTGCTGTTGCTGGGAAGCGCCATGGCGATGGCGAATGGTCGCGACTATTGACGGAGCCGGGGATATCGCCAGATGACAAGGCCCGATTTCTGTTCTGTCCAAATTCCTCAACGGCGCCTATGGTGTATCTCCCCG
Source organism: Colletotrichum godetiae (assembly GCF_030913485.1). NCBI lineage: Eukaryota > Fungi > Ascomycota > Sordariomycetes > Glomerellales > Glomerellaceae > Colletotrichum > Colletotrichum godetiae. The sequence goes on from NW_026851349.1 coordinate 44,342, forward strand.
AGTCGGAAGGCGGCCCGCCCACTGTGTTCGTTTCACTCTGCCCTCCAAGGTGGTTGACCGAGTAGGCCCGTCCATGCATCGGCCTCATCCGGTGGTTGCTTTCCTTTTGCAGCTGAGCCAGAGCAGATCGGAACTCGAGAGCGCCGACCAGACTGGGACGTATAGGCGTGAGTGTGTTGCGTCGTCTGCCTCTAGGACGCAAGACTCGCATACTGCTAGCCATCTCCGCCACGACGTGCCGGCCATGATCGCTGTCTTCAGCTTCCTCGTCACTCTCTCCTTGACCATCGACTTCGATCCTAGGGCCGGCTTCCAAAGCGTTGATGTCTCCAGCGCTGGAGGCGGCTGTAGAGGCGGCGTGCCGGTCTTCATCGTCGGGATCATCCCGGTATGGTTCCGGTGCCAGCTCGTCGCTGAGGTGCCCCACCGTCCCGTAGACATGACCTCGTGCGGCTGCTTCCCGGACCCGCCGCTGGCTCCGCCTTGTCGAGTACCAATGCCATGTGACAACGGTAACCACGTAGAAGATGTAGTAACAGACCATCGTTATGCATTCCCATAAATGCAGGTGGCCATCTGCCAGGAACACCATGGTGAAGCAGACAGCCACGATGAAGAAAGAGAGATCCCTGACGTACGTCTTTCTTCCAACTTTAAACTCGCGAACCAAAGCCATGGAGCCGGCGACGACTGCTGTGATGAAGCTTGCGGCACCAATCAGCTCTCCAACAGCCATGCTGGCGCTATTTGAGCCCATGGCTGCAAAGGTACTGAAGACGTCGGGTGAGCCATTGCCGAAGGCGAGAAAGGTGACACCAGCCAAACTCTCGCTGAGACCGAGGATGGCAGAGATGGTACTGAGATTAGCGCTGAAGAAGTCGCTGGCGGCGATGCCTATAGTGGTGAAGAGCAAGCCGAGCCAGCAGACCAGAATGATAAAGGCCAACCACTGAGCCTTGCCAAGGTCGCAATAATACAGCGTCAGGTAAGAGAGGAGGCCAGCCTCGTCCTCAGCGCAGTGGGCCTTGACAAAGGCACACTGATCATCGGCGCGGTGGACATCTCGGCATTCTGTGAACTCGGATCGTTTGGCGAGGGGTGAGAGTGAGAGTGAGGCGTCTTGCAGCTGAAGCTGTCTTTGGGTAGCCTTGGTCAAGATAGACCAGGATGCCAAAAGGCATATTAAGAAAACGGTCGCGTAGAAAGGCCGCAAGCGAAGGGCGCCCCCTCGGATGTTGGAGGACGTTGGCATATCTGACGTCAAATGCTGATTGTAATTGGCTCATCCGAAGCCATGGCAGAGACCGCGCTGTCGCGTTGGCGTGGCCGTGAAGCCGCTCGTTCCGCCGGACAAGGAGGAACAGATGTCTCTCAATGGAGTTGCTATACAAAAAAGAGGGCTGCAGCGGGTTTGAGCTGAACAGCAAATGCAAGCGCTTCTCACCTTCATGTACGACTCATGGGGTCTGAGGGAGGCAGCCCGGGAAAACCTGCCCAGCCTCTTTCAGGAACTATGAGCGACGCAAGCTTCTTGGCCACCACCAGGTGAGAAGCGCAGGCAGTGCCCTGATTGCGCCAAGTATTTGGTCGTGTCTGCGTGGGAAACCCCCCTCCGATGTGGCTGTGCTTCAGCGGAACGGCAACTCCAAGAGAGGGGGGCTGCATGCAACGGCAACTGCAAGAGAAGAGTTCCATAGTCCTCGGCAGATAGCGATCTTGTATCACGTGCCGATAACGAGGGGGCCCGTGAAGGGCCGATCCAATGATCCAATCTGATGTTTGGACGAAACGGGATTTTCAGCTTCCCCGCCCCATCCGGCCCGGAAGGATAAACTTGACACCTAATATTCAAGGCAGGAAACCTCTCTATTGTTGTTTCGCGTCGCCCCGGGACGTGCGTATGGTGGGGAAAGTAAACACAAGGCTCGGCCACTCAGTATGCATACAGCACATCGCAGCAACAGTCAACAATTTTGACGACAACCTCATCGCCAACAACACACACAAGATGCCTCGAGTGGCCCAAGTACCGCGCGCAAACAGCCGCGCAGGCAGCGTCAGAGCGACCTCTGGGTCCATGAACACATCGCCCTTCAAGAACTCACCCGTCAAGTACGTTTGCGACAACAGCCCGCTTACCGATTTTGCCTAGCAACGAAACTAAACAATGTACAGAATCCCCCTCAACGATGATGCGGGAGAAAAGGCGCGACGAGCGCAATCACGCCACGCATTTCATGAGCGCCAGCGCAACGAACTTAAGGCTGCCGCCGCGACACCTCTGCGCAGAGGCAACGGCAGCTTAGAAGATATCGAGAATGATACACCGGGCTCGAACCCCAAGACACCCCACGCCCGCGGCAGCCGAGGCAGGCAAGTCATTGACGACGACGACGATGAAGGCTTTGTAGTCAGCGGGAGCGCGGTCACGCCTATGAAACGGGTCCCGATTCTTGCCAACTTTGAGGAGTGGATGAAGATGGCCACAGACAACAAGATCAACGCAAACAACTCATGGAATTTCGCCCTGATCGACTACTTCCACGATATGTCGCTTCTCAAGGAGGGAGACGGAGTCAACTTCCAGAAAGCCAGTTGCACGCTGGATGGCTGCGTCAAGATTTACACAAGCAGAGTCGACAGTGTCGCAACTGAAACCGGAAAGCTACTGAGTGGTCTTGCGGACAGCAACAACAAGAAGAAGGGCAAGGAGGGCGACGAGGTCGAGGGCGAAGAGAGCGAGGAGGAAGTCGACGAAGACGGCAACGTCAGGAAGAAGCCGAAGCGCAAGGTAGGTACGAGAATCATATCGGCTGTGATAGTAAGCTGACTTGTGCGTAGACACAACGTTCTTCCGAGGCGACCCTCGCGCCCAACTTCTCCTCGCTTCAACTCAAGAAGTTTGAACTAGAATTTGCCGTGGATCCCCTTTTCAAGAAAACCTCCGCAGACTTCGACGAAGGTGGCGCCAAGGGTTTGTTATTGAACCACCTCATGATTGATGCCCAAGGACGCATCGTCTTCGACAGCAGTGACGAAGTTGGTGACGCACACACCTCAAAAACCCGAAAGAAGAACGAAGACGCCGACGATGAGGAAGACGAGAACACAGAGATGCAGGATGCTTCGGCGGTACAAGAGGAGCCTGAGCAGGAGAGTGCCGAAGATGTTGAGATCGACCTGGGAGCCCTCGGCGCCAAGTTCTTTTCCGATCTTGGCCGCCTTGACGAGCTTGACGTTTGTCCGTCACTGAAGAACTTCGACCTCGGCGATCCTTCTGGTTCCATGGACATTCCTTTTCTCAGAGCACCGGAAGATTGGAGAGGCGACCAAGACAAGGACAAGAACCCAGACTCGCTGGGCGACAATTCTGGCATGTTCATTGACGGCGACAACGCTGCTGGCTTCGACGATGACGACCTTGGACTGGGTGGCTTTGAGCTTGGCGCCGACGTGGCTTTTGGTGAGGGTGGTGAGGCTTGGGCCAGGGAAGCCGCCCTTGAGCCCCAAATGCGGGTCTACGATGCTGGCCTAGGCGAGGAGGCTGGCGATGGTGACGGGGTCGAGATGATGGACTCTGACAATGGGGATTTTGTCGTGTCCATGTCTCACGCTAAGAGTGCCGACAAGATGCACGAAGACATTCTCGGGTATTTCGACCAAGCGCTGCAAAAAAACTGGTCAAGTGCCGAGCACTGGAGAATCAGAAAGATCAAGGACGTCAACAAGCCGGCTGGTCCTGCCAGGGTGCGCAAAGAGAAGGAGCCATTCGAGATTGACTTCTCAGCACCCCTCGATCAAGCCTTGGCCGACGTCTTGTACACTCAAGCGTCAAGCAACTCCGCCGTCTCTATGCCCAAGAAGGACTGGAAGTCAAAGTCCCGCAATCTGCTGCCTGATGATAAGCACTTTAACTCCAAATCACTTCTCAACCTCTTCCTCAAGCCTAAGGCACGCCTTGGCAGGAGACGTATCCTCGGAAACAGGGGCGGCATGTTCGGCAATGCCGGACAAGATAGAGATGTCCCAGAAGGAGAGATGGACGAGGCGTTCTGGGCAAACCAGAAGGCCCCTGTCAAGAGTGAGGACGAGCCGCTGCCGGAGGGAGATTACGATGCAAACTTCTTCCAGGACGATGCTCTGCCGTTTGCCGGTGGCTTGGACGACGACGATGACGAGTTTGCGGATGCCCGGGAGCACTTGTCGCCCGGCGCCGAAGGCGACGTCGGAGCCACAGAAGCTCTTGGCATGACGGCCTTGCTTGGCGGCGACGCAACCACCAATGCTCTGACGGGCGCTTTTGGAACGACTTTGGTTACTCAAACCCGTCGCTTGCGGCCAGATTATGTGCAGTTCGCGCGTGTTGCTAAGAAGGTGGATGTGAGGCGTCTGAAGGAGGAGATCTGGAAGGGCATGGGTCTTGAGGGCCTGGATAGCGTGAGTCGAATCTCTCGGTCGCCGTTGACACCAGAGAATAAATTGTTGCTAACCCATCACTAGGATTCCACAAGACTTTCTTCGCCTGATGCCCCAGCGCCACCGCAAGAGCCGCCCGCAAAGGATACGGAACTCAAGTTCACCGAGGTCATGAATGGTCTCGGCTCGGTGTATCCCAAGGCGATGATGGAGGACATCTCGACAAGTTTCTGCTTTATCAGTCTGCTGCATCTCGCCAACGAGAAGGGTCTCGTCATCGAGAAGACACCCGAGCTCACGGAGCTGAACATCCGCAAGGATTGGACGGCCGAGATCGTGGGAGGGGAGTAAGAAAGTCGTGCTGCTCTCGTCGCGAAAAGGGGAAAAGGTAAAAAACGGAGGGAAGAGGTGTGGCGGAATCCTGTTTTACACGCCGAGGCATCGGCGTTTGTGTGTCTTTTGTTGAACGACGGCATGTTTGATTTCTGGCAACGTGTGTTGGGTAAACCTTACGTCTCATAATGAACTGGGCGGAAACATTCCATTTTTTTTTTGAGGCTTTGCAGGCTATTCTCTATACCTTCACCTGTATACGTACTCGAGGGCGGGCTTGAGAGTCTATGTGAAGACGTCTTATGTAATGGATCAAGAGACACAAGAACAACGAACCTCTCGGCGGGGTCTCTATTCCTATGTTTTGTTTTTCGCGTTGGTGCTTTTTGACGCCTGGACAATGGTTCGCGATATGCATAATTAAGGTAAGCATGAATTTTTTCATCGTCTTAATTGCCTTAGCTTGACCGTTGAAAACGAACGGACGGGAGCTAAGTAAGACAAGGTCACGAACGGAGCAAGTCTCCGTATGAGGGTTGAAGAAAAATGCTCGTACCCGTTTTGGCGCATTTTCAGGGCCCTGCTCTCCGCCGTGCCTTTTCGTTTCGGATTGGAGCTATTCAGGATGATGGAAGACCCCGAGTTTTTATGCGTTTCAGTGGTTTGGTTTTCATGCAAATCTGAAGGGACGACGAGCAGAATCGTCGGATGATTTAGGCGCATGCAGTGGGCACAATATGGGAGAAAATTATCAGATGGCAAGGACGGATACGGAGTACAAAGAGTTAATATAAAAGGCCCAGGCCCGCGCGAATTTCTCTCTCAATAACCGCAACCGTCAATCACTATGTCGCGTTCGTCGGAATGTTGCACAATGGACAACCCCGATCCCTCTTTAACTGAATGATAATGAAGGGTGAAGTTTACCGCTTTGTCTTGTCTCGATCACCATCACTATTTCCAACCACTGTCCTTTCTGGGCTGCGATTTCTCCTAGCGTATTCTTGATGCAATACGCGTTAGACAGACCGGCATGCTCCCTAGGGGTTTCTATGTGATTAAGTAGTGATGGGATACTCGGTCTCCATTAAGAACTTTCGATATAAGCCGCCAGATCAATTAGAACTTGACCAAGAAAGCCTTACTTTCCCAGCTGGCAATGTATTACCACTTCGAACACGTCTTACTCGCTACATCCCTTGACATCTTCTGTACATGTAGTCTCCCTTTCATTCCCTCCGTCTTTATAGAGTTTACACTGGACTTGGATGGCTCTATCATGCGCACTCGCTCCTACCTTTATGGCCTTCCATTTCGCAGAGGCGACATATACTTTGTCTTGAGCGTCCTGTCGCACTTGAGGTTGGATACTCGGTTGAGAGTACCATAGAGTGGCCCCTCAGGTTGCCTGCCCACTGAAGCAAGAGCGTCCGGACCTTTAATGTGGGCGCGTAGCCGGTAATACACGACATCTACGTGCCGTTTGACACTTTGCATATAAGCTACGTCTCCATCTAGGAATCTAGGATGGCGTGAGATCACTCTCGAGCTTGATCAATTAAAACATTAACGTGCCTTGTAGGAGTAGACGTAGCACTCGAATTGAAGTTATTCCCCCCTAAATTCTCAGTAAAAGGAAGAACCACTTCCTCAAAGCTGGCATTCGTCATACCCGTATTCTCGATAGGATATATGTGATCCAAGTGGTGATGAGAATCAGTCGGTCTATAGCGACCTGTAAGATACTAAGATATCTCGTAGCAATCTGTACGGATTAAAGAGGTCAAGTTAGATCCTCACCAAACCTATTAAAAGAAACAAAGGGGAATAATCAGTCCTCCCGTAGAATGGCAACTGCAAAGCCAGTGCTGCCTTCTGTTCTTGAAAGCTGATATTTGGGTCTCTTTTATCTTCTTTATCCCTCGTAGAAGCTGTATCATTGCACGAAGTTGTGCACGAGAGGAGCTACCCATGCAGCGTCGTGTTTTCGCCTTACTCTCCCAAGTCCCGAGTGCTCCATCGCCAACGATGAGAAAAGCCTCGCACATTCACCACAATCGGGATCATCACAAAAATCAAGAAAATCCACCCAACGTCTGAATCATCCTGCAACAATCACGAGACATTGCAACTTCCACAAACTTTGAACCTGCCTACAAATCAACACATCACCTTACTCGTGTCCGTTGAACGCGCTCACAAACCAGGGTTCGTAGGGGACAACGGGGGGCAGTACCAATCGGGGTTAGTCTCGTTTGAGTAACAGGGGTCCTCCGAACCAAAAGTGAGGCGGCGCACCACCGCATCCGTGCCTAAATTACTCCCTACCCAGGCCGGAAAAAAAATAAAAGCCAAAAGAAAAATAACGATAAAATAGGGACCCCCAACCAACCAACACCAGCCGTCAGCCAACCAAATCCGCCAAGACCGGGGTGGGCTCTGGGAAAAATCGAAAATCAGGCCAGGTGCTGCCAGGACCCCGAAATCCTGACAGAATTATGACGTTTCTCAGGGTACGGGGCTACTTGCGCAAACACCACCAATGAATGAGGTGGTCAACAGCAACCAAGGAAGGCGCCTAATGTTGGGAAGACCCTTCATTTTGATGCCTGCCACCGTGCTGCCGTTCGCTGTCTGCATACCTACTAGTGCCAACGGCCGTTCGGCAGCAAGTATTGGCTTGTTCCTGAGGGGGTTCAGGAAAGGGTAACGCCCGTGATGATCCCGTCAGAATGTGAGGCAGAGGGAAAGGGTCCTCCCTCACCCCTTCTATTTTGGTTGACGTCATAACCTCCCGGCCTTGCTCTGATGTTGTGTTCCCTTTTGAACCCCTACATTCCGAATTCTCTTCACATTCGCGTACGATCATGTCCATCTGAATGCATTCGATTTGTTCAATTGATACTGCGTGCCTTTATCCATGCAGTTTATATAGTTTTTTGGTTCCTCGAGCGACCAGAGAGCTTTTTTATCATGCAGTATCCGTCAACACCCTATATCCTGAAGTTATTCATCGTCTGGCCATGCGACACAGCTTACAACACCATTCGGACGACAAACAATTGCCAAATCCAAACGATAAAAAACGCCATGACCATTCCGTTGCGCCACCTCAAACAAGATTTCCAAACGATGCCAATCCATGAGGGTATTCAAATAATCAAACACACCGACCTCAGCCAATCAGGCTGGTCTTGACCAAAATGCTGATGCCATCAATGAAGAAAAAACAACCGAGTAAAATCACAACCAAACATACGAGACGGAACTCGAAGCCCAGATTAGCACGTTGCGCACCCGATCATCGCAATACGAAGTCGCTGACCTGGCATCGAAACTCGTGTCCGCTTACTAAACTCGCCGGTTCACGATTTCGCCTGCCCGCACCAGCGCGCTCATACCATCGAGCTTCGAATCACTCCTCTCCTGAACACCGAGCGACGTCGACGAAGAAGCGCCCGACGATGCTTGCGACACGTTTGATCCATCAGTCCCTGTTGAGGAGGTAGACTGGAATCTCAGTAAGGCAGGTGGGGATTGATAACCTTGAAACCTCATTAGCCTCTGCGGAAAGCCTTGCTTGGGTTGACCGTGAGTACCATTCGATGCCCCAATCGGAGCTTGTTGCTGCCCAGCGAAGGGCGGCTTTTGTTCCTGGAGGGGTGGGGGTCCAGTAGGTGGCACAGTCGAGAACGGGGAGGGTTGCAGTTCGAAAGGAGGACCTGGCAAGGTCTTGTTCGACAACAACGCATGAATCGGTAGAGAGGATTCACTTGGTGTCCGGGGGAAAGACAGCCCAGAACCGGACGATGAAATGCTCCCTGCGGAGGAATATTCGTGCTTCAACGTTGGCGGTGCGGAAGGGCCAGCGTGTGTTGGGGGCGCAAAGCCGCCAAAGCCGTTTGCCTCAGGGGACCTGGAGACGCCGTTCAAACCTCGTCCGTTATTGAACACATCCGAGAGTGAAGGAAGGTGCGGAAGTGCGACTGGCTCTGGTCTGACTGGGGCTTCTGCCCACGTTGGGCGATGGGTCCGGTTTTGAGCAGTACGGGGACTTGTGGAGTGCAAGCTCTCTCGATCGAATTGGACGCTGGCAGGGGAATGTACGGAATCATCGTTGGGATGATGATGATGGGAAATTGGGGTCGGCACGGCTGTCGAGTATTGAGATTCGGATATCGACACCACGGAACCCACACGCTGCTTGCGGTTAGGAGGAGGCTCGCTTCCTTGGTGACTCTCAGTACCACTCCCCGTGCTACTGAGGCTCCCGGGTGTGGCACTTGCGCTACCTCCATTTTGCAGCCGAGCCCCCGAGTCGAGCTTTTGACGTTTCGACGACTCTTTTGCTGGATCGAGGTCAGTTGGACGGCCATTCGAAGCGACAAACCTCCACGCACCTTGATTTGCGGAGGCTTGCCGTGCCTTAAAATCTTGTAGGTACAGGTTGTATTTCCTATACTCTGTTGTCTTCTTGTACTCGGCCAAGTCGTGGTTGTACTTCTCCTTTGCCTTCAAGGCAGAAGTTTCGTATGGCTCTTTCTCGCCGGGAGTCAAGTTTTGCCAATGCTCCCCGACAAGCTTGGCTATTTCGGTAAAAGTCAAGTTCCGACCTTTAAGGTCATCACGCATTTCTGCAGGGCCGGTCAGCTGTGTTCAAGCCTTCCAAGGCAGGTTGGATTCTATTCATACTGTTTGAGAACAGCACATAGGCTGAAGGTGGTCTTTCTGGTGCATTCTCATCAGGCTGCGTCCGTTAGTTTCTTTCAGCTACAAGTGTACGTCTGCACAAGATTTACGAACCTTAGGATGACGTCGATACTTTCGCTTCGTAGCAACGGGTCCCTCTTTGACCTCGAGTCGGGGTTGCTCAGGACGTTGTGTCTCAGGCTTTGACTCTTCTGCACTTGCTCTTGTGGGCGATACTAGTGATGCATCCGGGGCAAGGCCACGAGAATTGGCAATACGTCTCTGCAGTTTCTAATTTGTGTTAGGACTTGTGTAGATCACAGATGTATGTCAAGCACTTACACGTCGGTGTCCTAGTTTGACTCCAAGTGCGTCCCTGGAAATATAGCCTCGTCAGTCTCGAGGATGTGTCGTGGCAATAGCCGTGGTTCACTCACAAGTCAGACTCTGTTATGTCCAGTATCGTCTCCCACGTATCGAATCCTTGCTCCAGGAAGATGTCCAGATACTGCGAGATGCCTAGCTCTGCAAAAATGCCGTCCAATCCTTGCGCCATGGTCGATCTGGGGGGCATATGTCGATTTACGTCAACCCAAATTTGTTGCTGTCACGGATCGGTTGTGCGATAGTTTGCGGACTTCTTCCGCGTCGAAAACGATTTCCGACGAAATGGCGTGTACGGCGGCTTTCCACTTTTCGTGTGATTCCCTTTCTAGTTCCGAACCTTTTTATTCAGTCGTCGATTCGGTTCGCTATACGTCTTGATCTCCGTCGCTCGAAGTCGAAGCACCTCCTTTTGCGTCGCGGTCAACCAACAATCATTGAAAGGTTCCTCCTCAATTCAGTCGCAACGGTTGGGCAGCGACAGGCGGCGCCTGTTTCGAGTACTGAGTGTCGGTCGGCAATGTAATGGTCTTCTCGTCGTCTTCGATACTGCGCAAATCGGTCGAAAAGCGATATTGTTGTAGTATTCCGGAAATTTTTCGATTGCTGGGCGAGGTCTATGTCTGCCTGGGGCGTTGATGATAAGTAATTGCAGAAGAGGAAGGCGTGTGGCAAGCATGGCGTGGATATACCAAAGTTGGTGGCTGCAACATGGAGGACGGATCTCGATGACATTGAAGGAGACCGAGCTTTTGGGGTGTGGGACAACGGCAAGTACCAGACCAAGCAAAGAGGGGCTTCGGGATTCAGATGGAATGGGATGTGCGCTCTGGAAAGAATACGTACTTTATGAGAATGCGTTTTTCTGAGCCGGCTCGGCGGTTCACAGCCGCATGAACGACGGGGAAGAGTACAGATAGATGGTCTGGTGGACGAAAGTAGGGCGCGTCTTCTTTGGTGGGAGTGATGAAGACTGGACCAAGTTTGTTTGATCGAAGAAGGGGGTTAGGTTTGGGAGAAAGTGACCAGGCCGGCAAAGTCTTTTTTCTCGTCTCTCTCCTTTGCACGGGTTGGGAATTGGGAACGGTGAAGAAGAACTGGGGGGGATGGCCGTCTACCGAGACGGAGAGAGGAGAGCGAGTTTGGTGAGCCAAGGGGAGAATAAGTGTACTGTGTATGGCAGTATCGAACGGAGGAAGGGCGAGGTAAACGGTTCGAAGATTGAGAAGGACTAGCCCCGCGGTGATCGACGCGGATTGAGAGGTGAGGTCAGAGGTGTCAATACTCGGTAGGGAATCTCTCTCGAGGGTGGGTGTGTGTTGATGGTAGACGGTAAGGTAGTGAGCGTGAGTGTATGGGTACTGGTAGCCTCAGACGTCGCCGCAGACTTGACTTGTGATCTGGGGTGGCATGTCCAATGGCCCCAAGCCCCAAGTAGAGAAGCTAGAGCAGCAGACTGATGGATAGCTCAAGGTACCCAGGACAAGCTCCCATGGCTCCCTGGCGTCTGATGGCAGAAACCGACTTTCGAGAAGTCGGCGACGAGGAAACCAACAACAGTGAGCAATGAGCATCCCCTACCGGAAGCCCATCGCAAAGAAAAGCGGGATCGAGCACAAGGACAGACAAATATGGAGCCCTTTTTGGAAGACATGGAAAGACATGGGTTCTCAGCGAGTCAGGAACAGGAAACGGCCGCTTGAGATGGGCCCTTGAGGTACCTACTAAGCCTGTACCGGTACATGGATATCCGTACCTTACCTGATCCATGTCTCCTTCCCTTCCCTCTTTGTAGCTTGCCTCACTCTGCGACTTTTGTGACTCTCTGCCTCAGTTCAGTGCCTCTCTCTTTCCCCATTAAGCCTAAGGCACCCACCATACATGAGGCCTCAGGCCAGAATAAAACATGGGTACGTAGTATGCAGTACTCCGAACGGAACTGGAACGAGTGCTAGTGGCACTGGGCCACTGCCCACTGGTAGACCGTAGAGAGAGAGAGAGAGAGAGAGAGAGAGAGAGAGAGGGGGGGGGGGGTGTTCACCCATCATCCATCCATCTCACCCACTCTTCTCTTCTCGCACTCAAGTCTCAAAGTCACTCCCCCTCGATAACACCTCACAACAAGGTACCTGCCCACGCCGCACAACCACACAGACATAACATACACGCTAGACTCTGATGCGCCAGCCCACCATTCTCTCACAAACGGAATCCGCTCCGTGACTCGACTGACTGCGTGCGAGGTAGCGGTAGCGGCATCATGGCACGCCTTGCCTCGCCTCGATAGAGCATTCCCAAGCCGTACCTGCACACACACTCTCTCACCAATTTTCCAGAACCCGTGATGCCAGAACAGCCACTATCGAAAAACCAGTACTGACCCTAGGTTCAAGACGGCATCTACACCAACAATTTCTGAATTGACACTCATATTTGGCACCGGGCCCTTCGAGACCATCGCGGGTCATGCCGCTGTCGCCTGCCCAGCATTCTCTCTCTCTCTCTCTCTCTCTCTCTCTCTCTCTCTCTCTCTCGCTCTCTCTCTCTCTCTGCTTTTCCCAAAACAAGAGCGGGGACCGAACATCGTCATTTAGGTCGTGGAAAACCGCCTGTTGACCGGTTGACCAGGAGAGCGAGAACCTCGCTATCAGTATAGACAGTCACGGGCAAGCTGCTGCAGTCTTGTATGTCTGTCAGAATTGCTGGGGATAATGACCAAGCAACACGAATTTACTTCAAGAAGTCAACGGGACTGCGTCTGACTCTACAAACAACCCTGCGATCCAGTCACCGTTGCCTGCTCTCCAATGAAGAACAGGCCGTGGAAGTGAATCTCGATGTCGATTCCACTTGCACACTCAGTGTGCTTCTCAGACAAGCCAACTCGCGCTTCTCGACGTGTCAGCAGTCGAGCAGCCACTCAGACTGGCTCAAACCACTGTAAATGGCTATTCACACACCTCTGCGTGGGGAGACGGAGCATTGCACCAAGAATTGAAAGACACCTGAAATCGAAGAATTGCGCCGCGATCGAAAGCCGGTACCACCCCTGCTGCACTCGTTGACGCGGATGGATCTGGCCACCACGGGCCACGGTCGAGGAACGCACCTCGTCCGTAGGTAGCTGTCCCAAAGCACGGTGCCGGTGAGACAACAGACTGCCAGCCAGGACGACGTAATAATTGCGTTGACGTCTCTCGTTCAGTTTGCAAATATCCGTCTATACCTAGCGGAAGACACCCAAGTGGTTGTACGAAGACCGGAAGGGAGCGTCCACATAAACGACATGGTTATGTTTCGGTGATCGATCAACCAGAATTCGATCCAAGACGCGAAGCCGTTCCGTCACGGCCGTGTGCGCCAGAACACGAGGACCTTTGATCCATGGTCCATCAGACCCAAAACAAAGGTCGTCAGGGGGGTTCGCATGGTGCCTGTGCGATGTGTCTTGCCGGGGAAACAGACATATCACTGAGTTTGCAGAAGAATCGCATTTTCGCAATGCGATTACTGATGACACAACATGCCGTGTAACTCTGGGCCGACACAAGGGGCAACGTCGCCGTCTGCTGAACTAGCAAGTAACTGGATTGCCTCCCTTGTAACCGAAATTTCGTTCTATGACAGAGGGGTAAAAGACGAAAGCCATCGCCAGTCTGGACATTGTGCATTTGGCTGGTGATGGCATTTGGGCGACGGGTCGCAAAATGAGGCTGAGAGCACATGTACCTTCACTTCTGGGTTGTCACCAGCTCCACAATCCATTAAGAGCGTTCTGGAACTCGGGCCATCTTGACGAAGCTGGACAAGCCGACAGCAAGCAGGGTTGGCGAGGCATCTAGGCGCATGCAGACCCTTTTGACGGGGCGCAGAACGAGAGATATGCATCAAACAATGCTTTACGAGAATTGACGAGCATGAATTGGGATCATGGACCGGTCCAGCGTTGCCAGACTGAACCGCCTGCGGTGCCAACACGATCCAGTTCATTCCGTACCCCGTTAATAGCACGCTACAGCATCAAAGACGCGACAACGCGCCAGGCCATCAGAGAATAACATCCACGGCCACATTGGAGCTTGTTGACGATGGAGCATTGACTGGATCGACGTGGTCTGTGTGCTGGTGTTGAGAGGTGACAGAAGCTGGTAAATTGAGGATTCTGATATAACAGCACTAGGTATCCGTACCTAGGTACGGATTCACGGAGTACGGATATCTTGGGTTCCATATGCCAATACCCATGGCCAGCACTCGCTCCGGTATGAATATTCATTTCACTTCTACAAATATCCGTACCGACATGGCCAAGGGCTCCCGCTGCGGAGGGTGTTGATCTATCCGTGGGCTCCAATGGACGACGGAGGGTTTCGCCGCGGAACGTGCTACCTACATGCCTAATGGTACAGAGCATCAACGCGCTAGTTACCTCCCGACCCAACCTCCGATATGGACTTCCCGCCGTGACGTAGATTTGATGCAGCACGAGGCTTGCGGAACCGACGACCTCGGACCAACTGGAGAGTCTTGGATGCCTTCTATGCTGCCGAAGGACGATGAGCTATAAGGAAGTGCAAGGAGCTCGTGGGCCAAAGTTTCATCAAAGATGAAGATTAGCGGGCAGCAAATGGGCTGAGAGGAGCCATCGGCTGGTCTAGACACCGAGAGAACGGAGACTGTGAGCGTGAGAGACCGGGAAGAAGCATGAGAAGAAGGAAATCGCCGATGTTTGCGCGAGGCCTGCAGGCCTGGTTGAGGCATATCGTCACTGGGCATTCGAGAATACGATCGCAGACGGCACATACGATCACCATGGGAAGCACAGGCGACAGGGCTGATGCTGTTCTGTCGCGGGCATGCCCAGACTCTAAGCCGCTGGCACGCTGGTTGGTAAGTGTCGAGAGAGTCTAGACATCTACTGGGTACAAGTGTATCTGTACCCAGACTACAAGCGCAACGCAGGGCAGGCGCAGAAACAAAAAGACGTGACTTGGCAGCGAGTGAGCAAGCAAGAAAAAAAGACGGGGACTAGATTTGGCTGAAGTCATTTGAGGCGAAACCGTACGTTACGGAGGAGGGCACATGGATGGATGGATGGGATCATTGGGGGTTGTGATGATTGACGGGTGTGCAAACAAGGTTCCATTGACTGCGACACGGTGAATTCCAACATCTCGATCGCGAACGCCCATTTCCCAGTCACGCCAGTCATCGAGATTGGGCAAAATGCCACCAAGAAAAAGAGTAAGGTAAGGAACAGATTGGACCGCCGCCGCCCAGGGCGTCAGAAAAGCAGGCGGGATCTTGGTGTTTGGGATCCGATGTCATTGTTTTTTCACTGATCAGACACTGCAAAGTTCCGATCGGTGTGGGACGGGGTCATGGTCGACATCTGGAAGTACGCTGCGGCATCGAAAATTTAAAGAAGGAGCACCTGGAAAAAGCTAGTTGGTGGTTCTTTCTCAGCGCAGCGAGTCGCCTACCTAGTGTAAGGTACCTTTTACCTGTAGGGGGAGGGAGGAAAGGGAATATTGACAGTTTCCGGCGTGCTCCATCTGGGCCCAAGTGGGGTTAGTGCCTAGCCCCGATACTCGCTGCGAAGTAGGGGGTACCTCGAGATTGTGACTGTACAGCCACCTGCTGCACTGCCTGAGGTGACATGAGGTGCCTTGTAAAGGCACGAGTACCTTGGTACCTAGGTAGCTCTGTGACGACAACAGAACTCCCGCGGTGCTGTACTTGCAACGGGGAACCCAGACTTTGGCGTCCCATGCTTTCTTCACTCGCCCTGCCCCGTATCTGATTTTATGGTAGTAGGGACGGGTATCCGTACCTACCTTACTCAAGTAAGGTAGAGGGATGACCTCACTTCCCCAATCGTGCCTACCTACGGAGTATAGCGACAACAGCTCAAGTGGTCAACCATCAAGCCGGCCTCCTCATGCAGGGTACGGACGATTTGACAGGCGATTCGAAAAAGGCCGGTTCTACCACCACCTACCACAACAGTATCGCAATTGACTGCTGTCAAGGATCCTATTTGACTCGGCACACTGGCAGGCAGGCCACTGGAAGGGTTCATCATCCTCGAACAATATGTCTGTTCAAGGCCTATCGGTGGCTGCCTGCCCTACCTTCCATCCCATGAAAAGTGAAGCTAGCCACGGCAGTCACCAAATTCGGGAAGAATTTACCGCTACGAACTGCCAAGTTCCAATACAACACGACCCTCTGGCTTTCTGGCTGCATGCACTTTTTTCTGATTCTGCAGTGGTAACCTGTCGGCAGGTTTCCAGGATTGGGTGTGTGTGAGCTTGTTGAAGGAATAACTTTACAGGCAACAGCACCGCATCAAGATCAAATCAAATCAAATCAACCTGGTTCCCGAAGCTTTTAGCTTGGCAATGATACTTTTCTGCTCTTTCATAAACTTGGCTTCTCTCATGGGGACATGGAACGGTCCCCCCTCAATAGTGGGCCGAGTGGGATGAATCTTCATTCTGCAATGGGATCGGAATCGAAAAGTCGAGTCTCGAGATTACCTATCCATGATCCATTATCAACTGACTGAATGGGGGTCCGGGCCCAAGAGCAAGGCACCCAGCTCACAGTCAGGTTTCCCATCTTTGTTTGGGAGGAGAATCAGGCCGAAATGCCCGCGATAGTTTGACATCCTTGCCATATCTCGCGCATCTTGTCCAGGTTGTATCAACAGCGCACGCCCAAGGATGCACGGGTCATTGCGATGGAGGCATGATCGCGATACCACATTGCGACGCTACTAGTTTCCCATACACTGGGCAACACCACCGCTGCGGTTAGCATAAAAAAGATCGTGAACGACTATGTTCTCGTTCACGAAAGGCAATCTGGCAAAAGTAATAGTGCCCAGAGGCGGATTCGAACCGCCGTCAACACGGATCGCTGTATAGAAGAACCACAACGTATCATCCTAACCAACTAGACGATCTGGGCCACCGATTGAAGTTGTGATTGGTGACGAGTTTGGTGCTCAAGAAGCGCCGCACAAGAGTTGCGAGTTCCTGCCTCTAGGATTGACCACGGTTGCGCTTATGTAATCAGCTGCGCGCACCTGCCTTCCCGAAGTGTGAGGGGTTTGAGTGACACCGCATTTCTGCCGCCCATCGTCGACGACACGCCGTTTACTACGCACGTCTCAAGACCCTACAAAATCCCATACCATTCATCCCAGGTCGTTCAACAGCAACTACCCCCCTGACACGACACCGAATTATCGCCTTTCACTCGGCATTACCGAACTCCGGATCACCTGGTACGCTGAGCCACCCAGAGAAGAACTGGTCCGCCTTACCTTACCTTGGCCAAAATAAATAACGAACAAGTTACTACAGTATTACCGAGTATTCGACGGTGTATCGTCGACGAGTCGTCGACAAAAGAACATCACAAGAAGGCGGCGCAAAAACGCACCAGTATCCGCATTTCCCACCATAACGACACGTATACCAGGGTCCGGTAAGCGCATTCCACGGTATCGACAAAGGGTTGGATCGGTGGAGGATAAAATAAAAAAAAAGAGGGCGACCCCTCCTATTAAGACCCCCAAATCAGGCCACTGTCTTCTCCCCTTTTGTTTTTTACCGGCCAGTTTTTATCTTCTCACCCTTTTGATTCGCCCGCTCATCACCGTCTTCCGAACATGGCCCCAGCGTCTAAGGCGCCCGAGTCCGCCTCCCCGACAACAACCGGGCCCGATGGCTCTGTGGATAACATTGCCCAGGTATGTTGTTGTTAATATTATCCCGTACCTACACAGTATTTTTCGCAAGGCGGTTTGGTTTGGCTTGGGACCCCGACACAGCAAGGGGCCTAGAGGGGGCGGCAGCAACACCTGAGCGGATCGCGCTGAAAGGCGCAGAGCTTTACGCTTAACCGCGGTCCCGAAGGTGTTTTTTGCCCGTCTTTTATGCCTCGGTTTACCATCTACCCTGTGTTTCCCATCCGTTTCTCCCTCTCCCTCTCTCTCGCATTCTCTCGTTCCGCCCTTGGGTCCCTCACTCCGTCTCTCCTCCCCCGGCCACCTCGCTCAGTTCTGCACCATCCACCTTTGGCATGGCCGTTGGTTGCTCCGCTGCCCTCCGCTCGTACATACGGAGCGGCTAGGGACTTGCCCGGTGCACACTGTAACTGCTGCAGAAGAGATGAGAGGCCAGGCGAGGGCAGAAGGGGGTGGCATCGGATGGGAAAACCCCCCTACCTAGACTGTTCCAGGGCTGACCACGTTCGGGGCACGTTCTAGGCCTACAAGGACCTGCTAAGGTACGCTCATTCGACGAGTATTTTCCCTTCATGTCACTCTCCCCCACTCTCTTCGTCTGCGAGGACGATTGTCAGCACCCCTTGTCCTCGCGCCCATGGTGTGAGGGAATGAAACGCCCCTCTCCCTGCCTCACTCACCACAATGTTGAGAATGGCATTTTTGCACCCTGAACGAGTCGGAGCTGCCTCCGAAGCTGCAACCCCCGAGGAAAGCGCATTGCTAGGTACTTCGTCTACTACGGTACTCAGCGTATGGCCCAGGTTTTCCCTCGGATCCTTGCGTGGCACAGCGGCGCCTGTTCTCGCTCGCATTCATACGTTCGTGGGCAAGACATCGCCAACCTTTGCAACTGGCGTAAATTCCCCCTTTTTTGAGAGAGAGAGAGAGAGAGAATGGCGTTCTCAGCCTTGGACTCGACTTGGATTGGCGTCGGATTTTGCTCGATCCGGCATAGACTCGGAATCTAGCCAGAGGTCTTTTTTCAGTCGCTCTCAACCGCTGGCCATTCTCGCATTTTCGACTCTGCGGGTTCCTGTTCTAGCGAAGATGGCCATCCACGACCTAGCATTCCTCCGGCCGCTTTGCCCGCGATACCTACTCTCCATGGGGGATGTCGCATCGAAGCGAGACATGCGATTTTATCGCTCGATCTGGGGGCAGGGTGCTGTACGGGATGTGGTCCGGCATTCTCTAATTCGCTGTTACAAAAACCCATGTGCGACGATGGCTTTCGGTTACCGCTCCCGCAGAAAGCCCATATCGTTGAAGTTCTAGACCCTCCCTTTGGCCCAGGCTATCCGCTGGCACCGCGAGCCTAGAGACGAATTCGGCCTCGAGCATCTTACACCTCCAAAGCTAGCGCCCACATTCAGTCTCAGCCCATGAGCACTCCGCGACACCCGGAGCCGTTGTCAGATCACGCCCAATTGCCTCTGCATCGCCAGACTTTGGGGGACTACTGCACTTCCCCTTGCTCCCCGCCGGGGTGGTCTAGCCAAGCGGCAGGACCGAGAAGACAGATTCCCATGTTTCGTTACCCATCGAGATGCGCCCTCGTGACCGCCATCATACACGCCATTATATTTTGAGGATAATTTTGGACTAACCGCATATCGCATGCAGAGGCGAGCAGGCCGCCAGCGCACTCGAGGCCAACCTGACAAACCTCGAGGGTCGACTTGATGCACTGCTAGCCGCGTTCGAATCGGCTCAAGAGCCCAACGAGGACGGAACAGTGGCACCGCCCAGCCAAGATGCGAAGAAGCCGGACGACACGGTCCCCAACAAACCTTCCAACGGTGAAGCCCAGAGCTCCGAGTCCGCGTCTTCCGAAGCGGCGAAGAAAGCCTAGGTTCGGATCTGTCTTTTGACGATGCGCCGCCGCCGCCGCCGGCTATTAGGCACTTAGACTGGGGTTGGGATACGCATTGAAAGAAGTCAGCATTTAGTTGCGGTGTCACAAACCGACGGTGTCGCGGTGTCACGGTGTTCTGGACCCGACCCAGTCCTATTGCATCTGCATTGCATCGTATTCTTTGCTCTTTGCGGTTCCGCATGGAAGCGAATTCTGGGGTTTGCGACAAGATCAAAAGGTGGCGAACAAGAGAGCTCCTGCATGCCCCAGGCACGACGATCCATGCTAGGGATCAGGGTTGCCCTCAACACGTATAATAGCGGATTTGCTTGGTCCCTGGCCTTGACCTATCATATACATTCTCACCGACCGCATCCCATCGTATATCGCAATTCCCGTCCCCATTGATGTATCCGCGCACACGTGGTGATTTGTTCTTTTCTTGGGGCTCGCCTGACAGAGAGAGGGAAGGAGAGGTATGCGGCATGGAGGTCTTCTTTTTTTCTCACAGTACGGATACGGGGTTTGGAAGTTATCGAGATTGGGGCAACTGGGGAGGCGAGACTGGCGCGCTGCGTTGCCGGATTCAGACGGCTTTGCCACTCGCTTATTGCTATCTACATATTCCTAGGAACCCCTCAGCTTTTTTCTTCTCCTATCCTTTGAAGATGGTCTAGAACTCTGTGTTGCATGGATTGTATGTCACAATATGATTAAAATATTCCTGAATTTGTGTGTGATGTACAGATACCTAGTGTGTCGTGTGTCGTGTGTGTGTGGTTGTCCAGAGTGTGAGTGCCCGACAGGAGCATAACCTCCTTCCTCACCTTCTTCCCGTTCCTTACCTCCTTGCTTTCCCCTGCCTCGTCTCACCCGGGGCTAGGAGTGACTCGGCCGACATGTATGGACGTTCACCCCCCCTCCCCCTCGCATCTCGCAGGGTATCCAAACGGGGGAATGGGAGGGGGATGATCCAACGGCCGTTCCTGACCGCGGATCCCCTTTGGTTGAACGAATGAGAGTGAGAGGCGGGAACCAGATCGGGGGGGGGGCATCGAAAAGGGCTTCAGATTAAACGGTGTGTATGAGTGTAGGTGCCTGCCGGATCAAACGCTCCGTTTTTGTTGTTGTTTCGGTGAAATCGTGATGGGGGCAAGTGGCGATAGGTCTTTGACTTGTCTGGACTCTGGAGATACTAGGTATATTGTAGATCCTAAGATGCGGCGGAGGGAGGCTCTATGCACTTCGTTCATGTGGTACGGGTTTGCATAGGCGTTTTCCACCTATTCCCTTTCACCGGTCCAATCGGGTGTGATAAGTGACATTGGTTTTCGAGGCATGTTGCACGTGGTTGCTTGTTCGTTTTCTTGGGCCCTCAGGTGAGGCTCCACGGGCTCGTACTGCTTGCTCTCCATATCCGGACCTAGCTCAAACGGTTTCGATAGCTTCCATCAAGATATCGTAAAACACGAGGGCGAGGATACTTGGTACTTTGTCAAAGTGTCCAGCTTTACCATGCTTACCCTGGGAAATCGGAGCTCTGTGGGCGTGACCATTAATGGGCGTAACGGTTGAACGCAGAACATCTACTTACTGATATTTTCAAGGGGCTCAAATACTCGCGAATTCTCTCGCGGCGGCGTTTGAATAAGGGTAGCGATGAGAGCGGGGACATGTTGGGCTGGGACTGGTGGTAACATTCAACCCAGAAAGTGAGATGAAGAGAAACCTAGTCAGCCTTGAAAAAAACAAAACCAAAAAAGAGACCCCCGTTGGTTACCATCCACCGGTTTGTGATGAGGTTTTTCTCTCCGATATAAGGAGATCTCAGCAACATCACCCTCGAGCCTGATGTGAGAGTAACTATGCCAGTGTCAATCTTGCATTCAACGCCCTGTACGGAGTCTGGTAATGTCACATCGTCCCCACTGACGAGCCTCCAATGGAACTTGGGGCAGATGTTTTGCCCATGACTTATCATGTCAGACGACGAGGCAACGCTGAGTCTATTGGGTCGCTTGACCTCACGTCATGGACATGTCAAACCCAAGATACACAATGACTTGGCTCAGACGGAACTATTTCAGGGCTGATGCAACTTCTAAAGAGTGGGAAGAACATGGGAAATGGTCTTAGGGGGTGTCGTATAAGGGGGCAAGTCAGACAACGCAATAATTCAAACCGATCAAGAACAGAACAAAGAGCCCGCATCACAAATCATCACAGGAGGAAACACAGAATGGTCGGCTCACAACTTCGAGTAGTCACAATGAGGAGCGGTGCAAGTCTGGGTATCCAGCACGACAGCGGTCGGGCTTCTTCAATATCAAACGATGTAAAGTCTTCTGTCCTAATCCCATACCTAATAGACGCCCTTGTTGCTAGTAAGGTGATGAAAAATACCATATCCACCTCTCTGCCCCTGGCCATCCACCCTCTATGCTTAATCCCAAAAGAGATTGATGTCGTGATCAGAGTTGTCAACTCCGACTCCGGCTATCAACCCCTCCAAGGAGGAGAGAGCACAAAGCATAGCCTCTTCATATACTGGCCGTGATGATAGTGGTCCCTCCTTCTCAAGCCTTGGCAATAAAAGTAAAACTACAATGGGAAGGTTAACGAAAAGGTAGAGAACGAGGACAGCTTTGACGCCCTGCCCTTGCCCCTTTGATGATGACAAAAAGTTCATAAACGAAAACTCCCCAACGGCCCCCAGAGCCCAAATGCCGCCCTGCCTGGCCCGTCTGTATGCAAAGCCCATCTTGAGAAACCCCCCCCTGTGAACCAACCCGTGAGCCTAGCTGCTCTCTGCAAGGCGGAACACTGCTACACGCAACGCTTCCTCTTCTATCTGAGAAGCTCTCTCGGCCACTCAAAAGGGGGCGGACTGTATCGTATGTGATTGGTGTATGTATGAGAGTGTCGAGTGAAAGGTAGGTAGGATGGGGAAGCGACCATGTTCGTGTTGTATCCATCAACGATCTTTTAACTCTTGGGGTATTTCATCGAAAACGATGTCAGTCGATTGTGGTTTACTCGGGGTTCCACTTGCGTTTTTTCTGAGCCTGTCCCTGCACATCCCAGTTAGGAACTATGTGACCTCAGTAGCAGCTGCGCGCACGAACAAGAAACAAAGTTAGCTTGTAAGGCTGCGCGAGTCGGAAAGGCCGTTACGTGCCCTAGATATGGGGTCTTCCTGGTCCGCCGTTGCCACAGCTGGGCTGGCCGGACTGGGTCCCGTGATTGGTTCCTTTGAAGTGAAGGATCGGGTCTCCAGAGGCGGGCGAAGATGAGACTGAGCATGCTCGTTGGAGCTCGCCTTGACTCTTGACTGCTGAGCCATATCCCTTTCCCGATTCTTCTCCAGGAGCTGACCGCCGAGGGTCGCACACTTGAGAATTGTCTGAATAAGGTGGTTCTGCTGCAGAGGCTTCGACAAGTACTCGTCCATCTGTGCCTGGATGCATTTCTCACGATCACCCATCATGGCGTGGGCTGTCAGAGCAATAATGGGAGTACGATGCGAGCCCAGGCTGCGCTCGTACTCACGAATCTTGCCTGTTGCCTCAAAACCGCCCTATTGGGGTGGGATTAGCTTGCTATCAAAGATGGATTAAGTAGTAATAGAAATTCCGGGACTCACCATGATTGGCATCTGAACATCCATAAGAATAACGTCGAACTTCTTCACCTTGATGGCCTCAACAGCCTCGAGACCGTTGCCAACAACTGTGACCACGTGGTGGTACTTTTCGAGGATCTTGACGGCAAGTCTTTGGTTGACCCGGTTGTCTTCCGCGAGAAGGATCTCGAAAGACTTGGTGTTGTCGGCCAGTGATGGCGTCGCGCGATTCTCGAGGGCGGGAATCATGCCGTTGCCGAGGTCCACAGCAGTGCAGGGCGTAGTCATGTATGATGTGATGCCCAAGTCGAGGCACGACTTGAGGTTCACATGAACGACAGGCGCGAGAAGTACAATAGGCAGGTACTTGAAGTCGTCCACCGATCTAAGCCTTCTGGCGGTGTCGATGGAGTCGACAATAATGACATCGTACGGCATCGCCTGGGCGTCGCGAACGCTGGTGAGGATGGGGTTCTTCTCCGACTCAACAACAACGGGCTTGAGGCCAATCAGAGACAGCATGGTCTCGATCTGCTCTCCGTAGCCAGATTGCGACTTGTCGACGAAGAGCACCTCGTGACCCTTGTACGGCTTGATCTGCTTCTCGATGATCTCCACGCCTAGATCCGACAAGCGCACTCGACACGTGAAGTGGAACTCACTGCCTTGACCATGTTGACTCTTAACCCACAAGTCGCCACCCATGAGCTTCACAAGACGCTTCGAAATTGACAATCCGAGACCGGTTCCGCCGAACTTTCTCGTCATGGAGCCATCGGCCTGCTGGAAAGTGTCGAAAATAAGGTCAAGCTTATCCGCAGCGATACCAATACCTGTGTCCGTAACGATGAATTCGATAGCGTACTGGTCAGGGCCGCACGCCCAAACAATAGGATCGGCCTTCTTGATCGTCAGACTGACTTCGCCGTGTTCCGTGAATTTGATGGCGTTTCCGACCAAGTTCAGAATAATCTGCCTAAGACGGAATGAATCTCCAATGACGTGATCCGGCACGGAGCTGTCGACTCTGTAGGTGAGATCGAGGAACTTCTCGTTCGCCTTAACTGCTAATGTTTTGAGCGCATTGAATACTGTTCCTCGCAAAGTGTACGGGATCTCTTCTATAACCATCCTGCGTGCTTCGATCTTGGACAAATCCAGAATGTCGTCAATGATGGTGAGTAGACTGTTCGCCAGACTGTTGACAATATTTAACATCTCTCGCTGGTATTGTGTCAAGTCCGTGTCCAGTGTCAGCTGCGTCATGCCAATGATACCGTTCATGGGTGTACGGATTTCGTGAGACATATTTGCCAGGAACTCGGACTTCGTTTTGTTGGCTAGCTCTGCCGCCTCGCGAGCTTGCGTATTCCTCTGGATACTGTCCCGTAAATTGGATACCATCTGATTGATCTTTCGTTTGAGTTCGTCCATTTCGCCCGAGGCTTCTACTTCGACTAGTTTCGTGAAGTCTCCGTCTGTTGCCAGGTTCGTAATGTCTGAGAATGCACGCACTTGGGTTGTCTGTTGGAGCAGTCAGTTGTCGGTTCCGCGATGCAAGGAAGGACCCCCATGTCATGGACTGATTTGCACTTACCAAGTTACTGGCCATGGTATTGACATCCGTCGTGATCTCGCGCCAACGACCCTTCAAGCCGGCAGGATCTGCTTGCGCGCCCATCTTGCCATCGACGCCAACATCCCTGGCCACTCTTTGCACCTCATTACAGAAGTTGGAAAGCCTGTCAACCATGTTGTTTATCGTTTCTTTGAGGACGAGTATTTCTCCTTGGGCTTCAACCTCGATCTTCTGGCTCATGTCGCCATTGGCAATGGCCTGGGTGACGGTTGAGATACTGCGGACCTGTATCGTAAGATTTGAGGCCATGGTGTTGACATTTTCGGTGAGATCCTTCCATTTGCCTTCTACGTTGTCGACCTGGGCTTGTCCGCCAAGCGTGCCGTCAGTGCCGACTTCCCTGGCGACCTTGCTAACCTCAAAGGCGAACGTGCCGAGGCGGTCCACCATGGTGTTGATAGTGTTCTTCAGATCGAGAATTTCACCTCGGACGGGTACTCTTATCTTCTCCGTAAGGTCGCCGTTCGCCACAGCCGTTGTGACCTTGGCAATTGCGCGCACTTGTGTCGTCAAGTTCATCGCCATGCCGTTGACGTTCTCGGTGAGATCTCTCCATGTTCCCTCGACATCGTGAACAGTGGCTTGGCCACCAAGCCTGCCTTCCGTTCCTACCTCTCGAGCAATTTTGGTAACCTCGCGGGCAAATTGTTGAAGTTGTTTCACCATGGAGTTGATGGTAGACTTGAGATCGAAGATTTCTCCCCTGCAATCCGCTTGTACGTTTTGTGTAAGGTCGCCCTTGGCCACAGCAGTTGTTACCTTGATGATGTCTCGTACTTGTGTCGTTAAATTGTTTGCCATTGCGTTTACGTTGACCGTTAGTTCATTCCACATGCCTTTGACTCCTTCGACGTCGGCTTGACCACCGAGGATACCTTCAGTTCCGACATCGCGGGCTACTCGAGTGACTTCGGAGGCAAATGTTCGCAGTTGGTCTACCATGGTATTGATCGTTTGTTGCAGTTGCAGGATTTCTCCTCTGGCGGGGCGTTCGATTTTCTTGGTCAAGTCACCGTGAGCGACAGCAGTGGTTACCGATGCGATTTCTCGCACTGCCAATTTGTTAGCAGAGTTCTGGAGCGCGGTTTGCGCATACAGCAGTGACTGACCTTGATCCGTGAGATTTTGAGCCATAACGTTGACTGCGAGGATTCGTTAGCAGAGTGACTCGAAATCATGGGCGACAATCTAGGCGCACCATTGTCTGTCAGCTCCTTCCAAGTACCGTCGACGCCTTCGATGCGAGCCTGTCCGCCGAGTAAACCCTCGGTTCCGACCTCGCGAGCGACGCGGGAGACTTCGCTTGAGAAAACCTGTAGCTGATCCATCATAGTGTTGATTGTCCGTTTAAACGTGGTGATTTCAGGGTCCATTTCGACGGTATTCATGCGGACCTTTTTGGAAAGGTCTCCGCGCGCAACGGCTGTGACGATCTCACCAATCTCTCGCAGGGCTTTTTGGAAGGCCTCGTTCGCCTTTTGGTGTTTCCATAGTTCCCGCTCCAGAGTCGCAACTCTCTCTTGTTCGATCTTGAAGAAGGCCTGTTCCTGGAGTTCCTTTTGCTCAAGGAGCTGGGCGGATACGCTGCTGATTTCCTGTCTCGCGCTAGAAATTCCTTTCTCCTGGTCAAGTACCTTCTCTTGCAAGCTCTCCAAGGCTTCGTCAGTCAGCGGGCTGTCTGCGAGGCTCGGATCGGCTGTGGCGGTACCTTCGCGTTGGAACTTGGTCGGCCCGGTGGCAACAGTGCGGCTGTTGGAGGATGATGGTGATGCGCCGTCGGAATCGTCGCCAAAGAGGGAACCGTGGACTTCGTTAGGCGTTTCCGGGAAGGCTACAGAGGCGTGTGCTCGACTCTCGAGTTTTTCGATTCTTTGGGCAAGCTTGGCAAGCTCGTTCTCGAGGCTTCGCTTGGCGGGGGTATCACGACCTGGGAGCTCGATCCGCGCATCAACCTTGAAGGGAAGGGACATTGGCGTGGTGCCATCGGCGGCGAGGGATTGCACGATGGCCGCGGCAGCGGCCAATGCTGAGTCGTCGACCATGTTGAATTATTGTCTGTGATTTGAATCTGCAAGCAGAGCAGAGAGGAGGCTGCCTGTGAGGTTGCAGGGCGGGGTTCGTGGGCGGTCGAAAATAAGTTGGCCGAGGCTGGAGAGTTTGGATGGGAAAGGTCGGGCGGGTATAGATCAAGAAGAATTGTGATCAACCAGCAGCATATTAGCTCAGTGAAGGCCTGGAACCGATGTGAAGATCGAAAACCGGTAGCTGTTGGTCAGAAGCCAAGTCGTTCAACACTGGCTCTAATCTCGTCGACCCGATGTGTCAAAGACAAAGTTGCTCCTTTTTTTCTTCTTCTATTGAGCGAAGGTGATAATGGGGGGGGGGGGGACTTGGGGAGGGGAGGAGCAAAGAAGGAGGTGGTGTAGGTGGGTTGGCAATATGAAGCAAGAGGATGAGGAGAGGGAAAAAAAAAAAAAGCAACAAGGCGAGCAAATAGCGAGTAGACACGCCCCGAAAGTGGTCAGGCGGATAAGGTAGACGAGTGAGCTACAAGAGGCTAGAGGTCGCAGAGGAACAGAGTGAGAAAAGAATTACTGCGTACAGCGCTCTGGAGTATTCGTAGGTGAAGAGGAGATAAGGCGGAACATGAAGTACCTTGGACCGGGGGTTGGACGGATACCACAGCGGGTTAAGGAGGGCGGATGTAGGGATTGGGGTGGGATGGGACGGCGAGGGGGGATGCTTGGGAGCAAGAGGTGGAGAGCCAGATTGGTCGACGAGGCGAACGGTGAATTAGGCGTAGGACGAATGGTCCTTCTGGCGCAACATTGGATTTTCCCTTCTCCCGCCTAGGTACTGCTATTTCCCCTTTGCTTGATTGGCGCTGCTTGGTTTATCTGTCGCTGGTTGGATGCTGGATGCACGTTCGAGGAGAGGGAGAAAAAGAGAGGAGGGAATCATCGGCACCGTTTCTATGTGTACATGATGGAAGCATAGGGTGATAGGGTAGACACGTAGTCGGTACTCGGGATGCGCATCGAGAATCATTGCATCAAGATGTAGATTCTACGCCTAGACAGTGAGCTGCAATGCGCCTGGGATCACTAGAGATGGAGGAAAGGCTCCCCCGTACTTGGTACACGGTACGGAGTACTTGAGGAATACATCAGAAAGTCGGAGGGTCCCATATGGGGCACAGAGACGGCGCTAGTATAAGTCGGTCCAGCCTTGCGTGTACTTTGTGCCGCCAGAGTTGCGGCAAGAGGTACATGCTGATTCGAGTAAATCCCGGCAGCACCCAAGAGGCACCCGGCGAATGTTACGGGTGGATGTGGAGTCTTTTCCCACCAGGGGGGCCACGAAGGACCTTCTCGCGCAAAGCAATTCGCTCCTCCAGCCCGTGGCCGACATGGAATACGAATGGTGATCGGTCGACCATCTTTCCTAACCCAGCGCAAGCGTCGACGCCCCAAAGGGGATTGTCAGAGGTCTCCGGTGTGCTTGTCCCAGACCACAGGCAATTTCAGATATGAACATTGGCTCGAATGGCTGTTGTGCCCCTCCTCCAAGCCCGGCTTGTCTTTTGCAACGTCAGTGAGAGGATGAAGAAGTATCACAATGTACCCAGGCTCAAGGGATAGTGCCTCGTACTCGTACGTACCCTGTGGACATTGGACGTGCTCTCTCTATCCGTATCTCGCTCTCTACCTCTCTCTACCTCTCTCTCTCTCTCTCGCTCTCTACCTCTCTCTACCTCTCTCTCTCTCTCTCTCTCTCTCTCTCTCTCTCTCTCTCTCTCTCTCTCTCTCTCTCTCTCTCTCTCTCTCTCTCTCACTCACCTCTCACCTGTCACTTGATTGATTGGCGACACTGCCTCTCTGCATCTCATCAGTCTCTAAACCATGTGCCATCCTGAATAGCCAATGCCTGCGTGCCTGCCTTTTCGCTCACTCCGTCTACAATTCTACCACGTAAGGTATACTTTGAACGGTCCATGCTAAAGCCAGATTCAACAGCCCATCCGTGGATCTCAAAGTTCCGTGACCACCGCCTCCCTTTCCACCGTCCGTTCGCTCCCCTAGGCTCTGGGTACCTTACTGACAGGAATGGGATGGGGGCCAGACTAACCGTAACTACCTTAGTCCGGACGGTCGGAATGAGTCTACTCCTCGTCTGGCGATTCTGCCGTCTGGAGTCCACGCATTCGGCCTTGTCGACCGTTGCCGCCACCTGACCACCTAGTTGAGGCGGCTTGCCTGATATCTCATCTCGCGGTCTTCGTATCCCGTCATCCTCGAGCCGAAGGACTTCCGCATGCTTCACCACATCATACGTACCCGGTCCCCAATGTCTGCTAGGCGAGAGACAAAAGGGGCCATATCGTAAGGGAGATGCGTGCTAATGGCATATACCGCACCACACACTGCACAGTAGAGGCCTGCAGGGGTACTGAGATGCGAATTGCTACTCCCTCGACCCCGGTCTGTCAGCGCGTGCTCTCCTGTGGTCTGCTTGCATACTACGTAATAACGTACAGAGTCGGTATCCGTGGACCGTACGGATAGAGTCCTGTGGCTTGTGGCTGTTTGGGCACTGCAGCAGCGCTCCCGAGGCGGCCTAGCGCTGCGTGCTGGACGGGCGTGACGGGCGTGACAGGTTAGAACCGTTTTCTCTCGCGATTGGTGTGGGGAAAACCAACGCATATGCCCACGGTGGAGAACCTGGTTGAATGCTTGCTGGGGACTGGGAGTTGAGGTGACTTTCTTCTCCTCCCGCAAGAAAGTTGCGCCTCGGTTTCCACGGAATAGGGGTCTTGAGACTGAGCAGACCAAACACCGCTTGTTGCTTCTCTCCAGACTCCCAGACTCCCACTCTCCAAGGTCGACGTCGTCCCTCATGCTGCTACACCAAGAGGGTGCCACGGAAATCCGTACCCAACGAGTTTCCGGAGCTGGAGCAGCGGCGATTGGTAGCGACGATGGTCTCCGTATGGAAAGGCAGGGTAGTATTTCTCAGCTGGGTGACGGCGGGAGGCTCCTGGCCGCCCCCATCCACCATTTGTCCCGACTCCCATGGCCACCAACAGCGTTGCTTTGCATTCCCTTCTCGTCTCCACAACGGTAACGTGCGGCGCTCGCTCCCCTTCGCCGTTGTCCCTCTGCAGCTGCTACGCTGTGCCGCACATGGTGGACCGCACAGCCGCTGTACGCCGGTACGGACACCAACTACCAACAAACTTGAACGGCAGCGGTTTCTTAGGTAAGGTATGCCTCCGCGGCCCGCTTCAGATCCAGGATCGGGTCTAGAGTGGGCGAGTCCACGGTTCGGGGAGTCGAGAGGTCGAGATTCGATAAATCCGGACAGGCCTAGCCGCCCGGCTGT
The DNA here is from genome assembly GCF_030913485.1 of Colletotrichum godetiae. NCBI lineage: Eukaryota > Fungi > Ascomycota > Sordariomycetes > Glomerellales > Glomerellaceae > Colletotrichum > Colletotrichum godetiae. Next base: position 74,463 of record NW_026851349.1, read on the forward strand.
CACATGGCGCATCAGGGACTGCCCGTGCTTGGTTTGCCCGCCGTGCCGCCCCAACCTCACCTCTCTCTTCTGCATGCATTGTTTGCAAGCATGGGAAGTTGGGAACCAGTTCCAGATTTCGCAGCTGATATTGAGATCGAGATTCCCATGATGGGGAAGGCGAATGTGCCCTGAGTCAAGCTCCTTTTTGAATATGAATAGGATAATGACGGTTTGATTCTCTGCCGTGTGTTGTTCACTTGACTCTGTCGTACTCTGACAGGATTTAGTCGGGCAGATATACTGCGTATTCTCAGGTCATGTACGAGCAGATGCGGATAATGGCACTCAGGAGCAGCGCGGAGACGCGCTGCTTTGCCTCTGTGAGGCAGGACGATTCAGCATGGATGTTCAAGTGAAGTCAGATGAGCGAAGTTAAGGTAGAGAAGCCGCACGGTGCTACAAGCCGATAAGGTACTTATGGGGGACAGTGCTAGAGATAAGAGCGCACGTGATACTTTGCGTAGCTCAGGTTCCTTCCGTGCTTCCTTCCTCGACTTGCAATTGTGTCTCCTTCCTGCATCTGCGCTGGGCCCCTGCGGGAATGAAAGAAGAGAAAAGAAAGAAAGTGCGAGCTAACTCACTCTGAACTTGTGAAGCAAGCGCCAGGGTCCAGGTCAGGGATCCCGTCGTCCCATCCCGATCCCATTTCTCTTCTGCTCCCACCTCCCCCTCTTACACGGTGCACCACTACGAAGTACCGTAGAAACTCGAGCAACTCGAACTTGCGCTAGCCCGTGCCAGCCCTGCTAGCGCTCTGGCAGAATCGTAATACTGCCTAAAGTGGTTAAATGCGGCCGCCACCTATTTTTGGCGTAGGTTAACATTTCGATCGATCTGACCAATGAGAGCTCGCCGTCGAGGCCGGACCCACAATTGATATAATTCAATAATTATTTTGGCTTTCTCGTCGGTTTTGAGCTTTTCTCGTCGAATTGGCAAAAAGGGCAAAAGTGTCAATTGGAAGCAGTCGTACGTAAGCAACCGAGCCCCTGACTGTCCCCTGGCCCACTGCCTCCAACGGGCCCCTATTCATACGGCGGTTGGACTGTCGGGTCGACGAACTGCCCATTGATGCCATCACGGACTTCCTCTGCTGTGAAAATGTACTCTAACCCGTCGTTCAGAACAGCGAAGTCTGGAATCTCCTCTTGCAGCGTCTCCTGCTCAATGTGGGCTTCTACGTCGAAGAGCTCCCACCCAGTGTAATCGATGGCCTCGGCGGGCACGTCTTTGATCCGGATCTCGTCGACCTGGCTGCCATCGGGCCGAATAGATATTCCGCACTGCAGGAAGGCCTGGCTGACCATTGAGCCCTTCTCGTGGGCCAATTTAGCGGCTGCCGTCTCGACTGTTTTGGTGACCATTATTCTCTTCATACCCGTCTCCCACTTGAGCTCCTCCTGCTTATTCAGCGCTTTTTCTTCCTCGTCGAGTACGTAAGCGTCGGTTGCTTCTGAAAGCCACTGCTTGAAGGGCTTATTGACTGCGGTATCGAGAGGTTGGAGGAGGGAAGTGGTCCCTGGCGGTATGAGGCAGGGTGTGATGTGGTGCTGACGTAATAGCGCAAGGATGGAATCTGTCTTATGGAAGGAAGCGACATCCATTACCAATAGGTACTCGTCTCCCTTAGTCAGCGCTACCAATTCCTCTTCAATCCATCTTTTGAACAAGTACTCATTGTTGTAGGCAGTCTTGTTGAACTCAACTGTCACTCCTTCTGCGTATAATAGGCCCTCTTTTTTCCATAATTGACCCCCTTCCTCTGCGGGCTTGCCGTGGAATATTATTTTCGGTTTAATTCGTTGTATGCCGTCGGCGAAGATGTAGAGTATTAATGTGGCCTGCCGCTTGCCCCAACCGCTGCGGTCGCTCTTGCCAGCCACGGTTTTGGCCCCGACGTCGTCGTATGTGTAACCGTCTAGGTATTCGAAAGGAACTGGGGTCTCGTCGAGGTTGAGAATTCGCGAGTTAGGAAATCGACGGGCTGGACTTCCGAGTAAATCTCCGACGTTAGACCGCTTCACCTTAGCCAGGGCCATTTGATTAACTCGTCGGATAAAGGAAAGAAAGCTGTTGACAACTTTGAAGTACTCAGTGGGTAACTTCGTTGCCTGTTTGGTAAGTCGACGTCGGGTAATTCTCATACGATTCTGGAAGCCACGAAACCAACCGGGGGAAAAAATAAAAAGATGTTTGCTGTTCGGGTTCTGCTGGGCGAAAATCCGCTTAGCGGTCCTTTTGAACCAACTGGTACTAACGAGCTTTCCCTCACTTCGTCGCTGGCGGAAGGCGCCGTATAGCGCTGTCTCGAGCTCTGGCCACTGAGGGTGGTAGGCGTAGTTGGAGGACCGATTGACGATTGACTCGCGGTTCTGATACCAGGAGATAACCGTGCTTCGAGGGACTTTGAACCAATCTGCGGCTTCCTGGTATGTGGGACGTCTGTATATCCCTGGGAGCTCGGTCTCGCCCTGGCGCAGCCTCGGGGGGCAAATCGACTCTTCGTCGAGCTTCCTCACGCGGTGATGCTCTAAAAACATCAGGACGTTGACTTTGGTATCGTGGGTATAGTGGTGCTGGCGGCGCTTGATTGGGCCACTTCGCGGTGTATATTTCCGGTCTTTGATGGGGGTAGGAGCAGGCCCGCGGCGCTTAGCTGCTGGAGGTGTAATTGGCACTTTTGCCGTATTCGAATCCTTCTCGGCAAGGGCCCGTCGTGAGGGCATCGTGGGCACGTCGACGAGGCCCGTGGTGGAGGTGTAATTGGAGGTATAATTGACAGTATAATTGGTGGTCAAATCGGTGATGTAATCGGTGGAAGTGGGCAGTTGGGTAGGAGTAAAAAATGGAAAATAATCACTTACCGCCTTCCGTATACGGTTTAGTCGATTATATAATCGGATAAAACTGATCCCTCGAAAGGGCTTAGTGTGGGCCGCTAGCAGGGCTGGCACGGGCTAGCGCAAGTTCGAGTTGCTCGAGTTTCTACGGTACTCCGTACACCTTCCTATCTTCCTCCGCCCAAACCGAAAAAAGAAAGGAGCCACACACTTTTCTTTGACTTCCCTCGACATCCCTTAAGAACTTAGGTCGGGGGACACGGGGACTAGGGGACCAAGGGGACTTCTCGAATACCTTGAGTGCTCGGCAAGACGCCGTCCGTCGCCCCGCCCGTTACTTTTGAGCTGGAAGTTTGCTCTGGTCACTGCCCAGGCGTACTGGAGGGAGTCATGGATGCCCACTCCCCCCTTCCATTCTCAAGTCTCAACGTCTGACTTTCACACTAACGTCCACCTTGACCAACGAACGACACCGTCAGGGAAGCAGCCACTGCGATCGTCAGGGTCAGCTCTCAAGGTTTACACCCGTCAAGAACGACTGTCCGGGACGCCGTCCAAAGATCGACACGCAATGCCTTCTTCGTCCGTTTCAACATCTCGCGTCGCTCATCCTTTCATTACAACCGTATCGCCGGGATGTCCTCCAAAGTTCAACCTCCCAGATCTCAGGCCTCCAACCCTTGGGCCCATGCAACAGCCATGTTGCTCAACGTCCCTTACTACTGGGCCCCCGCGTGTGGCCCTTTCCCCGGAAACGGACCCTCAGGACACCGGCCTGGTTGGCAGTCGCTGGACAGCCCTCGCCAGAAACCAAGACATCCCAAGCTTATCACTGTTCTTGGCCTGTACGGATAATTACCTCTCTCACGCCTCTGTCTCAAGACCGTTCGTCGGCTCGGGCTATCCTACAGGCCAATATCAACGGCGGTACGGGTACGGAGTACAGATCCTGGGAACCTGCCGCCTGCCGAGAAGCCCAAGCCATCGACGTCACTGTGGCCCACGAGGTCTCCAATCTGATTCGACTTCAAGCCACACCGCCCTGCATCGAGAGCAGTCGTTGACTCGTGAAAGCTACTTGCTCAGGGAATGCCCATTCTTGGTCCCAGCCTAACGATCGCCTGTCCAAGAATGCTTCTGGATAAACGAGGCCGATGCCAGTCTCGAATTCGCTGTCTCCCCGAAGATGTCGTCGATGCACTCGGTTGAGCCAACCCGAAGGCCTTCTTGGATCAATTTAGTCTGGAACTTCATCGACCATCCCACCTTTGCTCGCCTCAAAGCAGCCGATAACCCGTCAGTTTTCAGAACGGAGGCTGAAAATGGGTCTGGGCTTAACCGCTGAACCCCTATTTCCCATGCACCTTTTGCCACCATGCATGCTAACCAGATTGACTTTACCGGCAGGATCCTCGCCGAGAACTCCTTCGTTGTGGCCTAGGTACGCCAGGAGCTAAAGCGACACAAACAGCTCCTATGGCACGATTCAAATGGGTGTTTGTCAACACCAAGTAATAGGCTTCACTACTAAAGCATAACGCCCCGTAAGCCGCAGCCTACTGCAGGTTGCTCGTTTGTGACACAGGGCCAGTGAGCTCGCTATCCATCTTCTTTCTACCGCTTGACAGATGATATAAGTCATTTTGGGCGGTGTGCTAGACGGACGGTTCCCGATCACGCCAGGCAAACCAGACCGCTTTCGCTATTCAATAACAGCCATGCAGATATTGATCACGTTAACCTACTCCATAGAGCTCCAACTCTATCCCGCGAGTTAATTTCTGCTAGCAGATGCAACATATATTTGTAAGGAACTACTATCACGAATACCACTAGCGATTCCCAAAGACATTGCGCATATCAAGCCCCATTGGGTACGTAATCGCTACCAGCGTGGTACGGATACGGCCTCGAAACCTATTGACAACAAAGGGTCGTGTTTGCGAAGGGCAATCCTCAACTCGCAGTATTTGCAGGCCGTTTCCCTAAAGGATCAGTTGAGATTGAAGGCTTCCATTCAAGCCATGCGCTTTCGTAACAAATGTGGCTAGGTGTTGCCTGGCATCTTCACCTCAAGACCTCGCGCCGGCCACATGGCAAGCCTCAAGGAGCAACCAGAGCATTGCCTTTGCCTTGCATGGCTATTGGATATGGGGACTACGGTTGCACGATGCCGGGCCATGGAACTGGCCAGCGTATCATATTCCGAGCTACCACGAAGGACCCTGTAGCAATAATTGACTCGTATCAGTGTGGTCAAGACGTACCCAACCGTGAGTCGCGACTCTCAAGGGGTACCATCTCCGCACTAACCGTCCGCCAAGCCGTGACCCGGCCAGCTTCGCCATTGTTCTCGACAGAAACTTTCTTGCGAAGTATCAAGCCACACACAAATCTCCGACAGTTGATTCAAAAAGAAGATCGAGTGGAACTCACCTTGAGACGGTCCTAGACAACCTTGGGCAACGGCGACTCCGTGAGCTACCAAACTGGACCATTTCTTCCTATAACGCTAAGGCTAGAATGACTTTTTTCTGGATCACGGATGCGTTCGTCTCCCCCCACTGGTCGTCTCATCCAGTGAAAGGACGAAGCATGGTATCCTTGAACGAGATCGGGGGGCTCGGCACACTTGCCACTGCAACCCGCATCCACCAATTCATGGATTGCACGCCAGTCACCGCTCCAAGCGTACGTTTTATGTCGTCGACAGGTCGCTTCGCCAGCAGACGTCCCATCAAGTCGGTGTTAACGGATGAGAAGAAATGCAAAGCCTTCCATTGTCTTCTGATTCGCCTGTTGGTCGCCCTCGTCGTCGCAGTTATCCTGAATGGGGCCCGTTACGCTGGTCCAACCATTGTCCTGGTAAGGGTTCGTGCTGCGAGGTCCTCCAGAACAATGTCACGCTGTCGAGCTTCCGTTCTCACAATGCTGGATTGGATGCCAGAGACACGGCGAAAGCCTAGGGCCAGCCGCCAGAGGGAGATGTAAATCCGCATTATCCTCCCTCGGCAGAACTCGCGGCTGTTATATCGACATGCTAGCGGTGGTTTTCTCGGCCGGCTCTTATCGAAACTCGTTCGGAGCTATTGTGGCTTTGATACTCGCGGTAAGCCTCCGTCCTCGACCCGCCCGTACGCTCCGTCCACATCAAGCAGCGTAGCTATTGATTTACGGATTTGCATGGATGCTGAGGCTCCAGGACGCAGAGCGTGGTGCAAGGTGGGAGATGCATTACGTGCTGGCTGATTTGGTGGATAGTGGGAGGGCTGTTTCCTTTATGACTATCGATAAGTGGCGCTGGCCAACCGAGCTTCTCGCAATCGACAACTTCGCCCGAGTCAAGCTCTTGTCGATTGGAAACAGCAGCCTCACCCATAAACGTTATACCGTTCTCCCTTATAGGAGGGGTCAACGGCTGCCGAGGGCGCGCTATCCGTCTACGGTCTGCCAATGCGGACGAGGGTCCGTTCCTGCGGTTCCCTATTCTGAGAGCAACCGCATTTCCCTCCGAACCTTGGGCTCTGAGCAATGCTTGGGCAACGACAGCTTCAACCTTCCACATGTCTTGAACACTACAACCTCGAGGCCCAAGCACAGGGGATCATCCTAGAAAAAGAATTCAACTGCACTCCACACGCATCCCCGACCGACAGCGAACGACCCAAGGTATGCACTCGTACGGTCTTCATGCAAGTGCAAATCGGGCGCAATCGCAAGGCAATCACGATCTTGCTCCACGCAACGTCATCGAAGAAGGAGCTTAGAGTTGCCATGACACAGCGGGCTGCCCGCTGGACTCGGAGAAAATACATCTCTGACCTGGCGCAAGCTCCCTTTATATCTTAAACTTCGAGACTATGCTAGACGGACCCAGCTTCCCCAGGATTACCCAAGACTCGACAAACCAGGCAGTAAGCATGTAGTCCGTACTGTACATAGTATGTTAGAGCTCTCCGCAACCGCAACCGCAGGCGTCCGGCCGTCCCATGCTATCAACTTACTTTTCAACATCAACCCCCCCGAACCCTGTACCCAACCCAAAGGCGGACGATCGTAATAAGCCTTAGATGGCACAGGTTGGAGTTGACAACACGTTGAGCGGCATTTTGAGTTGGTGACGTGTGCTTTCTTCACATGCGTGCACGCGACCATGGTTCGGTTGAGAGACTTGAGCCAGAGGGGGCGGCGTATGAGCGCTTCGCGATGCCTTCAGCCGATTGCGGATATTGGGCCTTGGAATATGAAAGCCTTTTTCTTTCTTTTTCTCTTGTTTTTGCTTTCACCCCGCATCAGAAACCAGGCCAGGGGCCTGTCTGATGGAACTGTCCCGGTTGACCCTCGCGGCGTTTGACTTGGGCATCGATGCGCCGTAACCTACCCCCGCCCACTCCTCTAGGACCTCTCTACCTCTCAGGGCCGTTCTCGACCGTTTCTCGAACCCCTCCGCGGACGGCCGTCTTGCGGAGTCGTCTGTTGCATGGGCTCCGGGCCGTTCCCCAAGCTTCGAGGGCGCATACGGGAGAACGTGTGCGACGGTGGTCGAGACCCCTCCGCCTGTCACTCCGTCATTTCATGCGCTTGTGACGACGTTTGTCAAATGCGATGAAATGAACACTCAGGACGGTTGCGAGTACAAGTGTACCAAATTCAGGCCCCGACTCGGTCATGCTGCTACGATGGAATGAAGGTACCTCTAGGAGAGCGGCGCCAAGAGCCCTATATCCCAGGGTCGCAGTGAAGCTCTCATGAAGCTCTGGTGTGATAACCCCTCCCCTCCTCGAGCTAAACTTGAGCTCTAACACCTAACACCTAAGGCTATTAAGCTTAGCAAGAGGTAGGCCCAGGAGGGTTGACGAACGGAACGGATGTTTCATTCGTGATATATCCTAGCACCTGGTATACTCGATGTCTGATAATGGCGTGAATACGACCCCCCGGCAGGCTCCTCTAACAAGCAGACCGCCGTCGTATCGCATAGTCGACAAGGTAGGTTGCCGTCCCAAGGGCGGGGGTGCCACGGGAGACCGTCGACGTCATTGAGAACTTTACCCCCTTCTACTGAATGGGAGATGGAAGTATAGCTCACGAATGCGTAGCTGTACACGCTTCCTGAGCGCTGTTCTACGATTGCACGCCTGGAATCATGGGATCAAAGCCCATCCGCCGTCGGAGATTTCAACGAGATTCGATCCTCTTCAAGAGGTTCAATACTCCTCGACGTTCCCATTTCCGTTTCCGCTTCGAGTTTCTTTTCTTTTCTTGTCCCCCTTTCCGTTTGGAAGCAGAGACAGAGACAAGGTTCGAACCTGCAGGACACAACTTGTCTCCCAACAGCCCAATCTCGAGCCTGATTGATATCTTTGTCAGCCGGGATCGCTGTCGAATTTGATGCAAATCGAATGATGCAAAGAAACGAGGCGAGACAAGGCCGGATTAATGCAAGAATAATCAGGTTGCATACGGCATGACATGGGCCGCAGTCTGCAGAATGCCTGCAGAATGCAGGATGCAGAGCATTTTCCTCGTAGGGCGAATATGGGGAATAAGGGTGGTCGGTCTTCACGTCGCCTTGTTTTGAGAATACGCCTGTATTTGTAGATATTTCGCAAATGGTGACGGGTGTTGAGGGCTGGATCGGACCGCAAACAAGACGTGGAGTTGGATTAGCATAAAAGATCTTCATAGACACGTAAACTACATACAAAGATGGCAGTATACCACTTATCACCATGTTTGTTGCGAGCAGCTGGTATTGGGAACCATATCTCGGACTAACTCATCACTTCACCCCTGGAATCTTCCTCACTCCTCTCTGAAACTACCAATCTATCTGCACCCAACTCAAAGCAAGGCAAGGCCACAAGGAAAGGGAAAAAACAACAACAATAGAATGAACAAAGCCCCTCGTTGCCAAAACAAAAACAAAGGCGCCGGCGAGGTTAACAACGTAGCTAAGGGGGGTATCTACATATTGCCCGTGATGCCGTCGAACCATTACCAAATCTGCGTGCGTCAAAAAGAATAGGCCGTTGGTTGCTGTGTTTTGCGTTTCCTCGTTGCTTTCCCTCATTCCTTCCACACTGCATCACGCGCTATTTCTCTTTCTCTGCTCTTCTCTGCTCTCTCCAGAATGGTATCGAAGTATGCCTCCCTTCCACCCTAACTGCCCAATAAGCAAAACGAGATGAGCAAACAAAAACGAAAAGGTAAGAAAAGAAGAAAAAGAAAACTGTCCAGAGCCAACGCCTTGCCATGTCCGCCCTACTTTGCTGCTTCGCTGTGCCACGCCCGCCCCTGCGCTGTCGATCATCTCATCGTCTGGGCAGGTTGTTGGCCCGATAGGCTGACGCACCTCCAGTGTTCCACCCCTGATTGACGCTGTTCTTGACAATCAGCGCTGCAGCCGCGGCGGCCGCCTGACGCTCCTTTTGACGGTGTCTTTCTCTTAGATAGTTCGTTGCTTCGGGCCGCATGCGAAGAATGCGAAGGATCATATCATCGCTGGGATCCGCCTGGGCCTCTTTGCGCTTCTCTTCTTTGGCTCTCCTCATCGTGCCCAGGTTTCGGCTCATCATGATGCTCTTGCCACGTCGGATGGTGCCCATACTGGCGAAGGCTCCAGGTCCGCCGCTAAAGGTTGGTCCAAATGTTGCTGGAGCCGAGAGTCGGTTTTCGTGTTTCTCCTGAAGGAGCATCTGCGTCGCGCGCTGGGCGTTGGCAGCGGCCATGCGCTCAGATTCCCGAATCAGGGTATCCGTTGGCTCAAAGTAGAAGAAGTTCAGGGCTGCCAGCTCGTGCCACTTGGGTGACTTCAGGACGTCCTGTGGCACGCCCAACTGCTCTCCAGAGTCATCCTTGGCATTGAAGAACTCAAAGAGAAGGTTCAACCATTGATAGACAATGTCGATCTCCTTCTGAGCCAAGGGCCTTTGCGAAGAGGGCTTCTCTGACAGCGGGGGCACCAACAGGCCTTCTATGGCCTGGAGGACTTCTTTCCATAAACGTGTCATGACCGCAAGCATCGTGGCGTCGGTCAGGGTCTGCTTCATGATGGCGAAGTTCTGGTCAAAGTAGTGGAACAGCGGCTGCAATGCTCCCTCAATATCGCTTGCCGTGGTAACGACTGGCATAGTTGAAGCTCTCTTTTTCCATAGACTGGTCACCTGCGAACCGATGCCGCCACCTTTGACAAGTCTCCGCAGAGTTTCGAGAGAGATGGTGGTGCTGATTTGAGCTCGGAGCTAGATCAGAGTTAGAAGTTATTCCCAAGTGAAACGGAACAAAGCATACCTTATCCGTGATCTTGCGGACCATGTCTCTCTCCGTTCTCTTCAAGTGTCGGAACGCCTTTCCAAAATAGAATTGAATATCGTCACGCTCGCCTTCCATGCTCACGCGCAATAACACTCTACCCTGGGTGTCCAAATCCAGCCAGTATTCGCGAGGCAAATAGTCACTGAAGTGAATGGGGTCAACCTTGAGCGACGTACGACCAACGAAGTCGTGTTCGCCAAAGGTATCGTAATCCCAAATAGTGGCGATAATGTTGAGCGGGCTCGACACCGTGATGTCAACGGACTCGTCCCAGCGAGGGTTGAGGTTCCTGTAAACAATGCGCGTCTTATAAAGACGCTTTTGGTACTCGTCACCGAGGACTACGTACGGGTCGCTGAAACCACCGGGATCGCAAGCCTTCAGGTCTTCGGCTTCCACAATCTTGATCGTGAAGACGTACTTGTTAGGTCGTCTTGGTTGCTGCTTGCCAAGACGCTCAGCCTTCTGCAAGACCTCGGCACAAGCATCGACGTTCATCGATTTCTCTAGCTTGTCCAGCGCTTGCATGGCATGCTCAATATTGTTGAGTTTGACGAAAGACTGAGCGAACGTTAGCGAGCTACTTGATATCTAGAAAGCTATACAAACCTCGGGGTAAAATTGGAAAGGTTCTGGAGCATCTTTGGTGTTCCAGGCATCTCGAGCATACTGGGCATACTGCATAAACTTCTCTTGGGTTGTTTGATTCGCAGCGGCTGCCTCCTGCGCCGTTGGCCGGTCCATCTCTTTCGCAAACCGTTTCTCAAGCTCTTCGCAGTATTGGCCAATGCCAGCTGCGTAAGAACGAGCCAGCGCCGTCATGAATCTGGCGTGATGAACGTCGCTGTCCCATTCTAGCTGATAGACCTGCTCCATGGTTTGATGGAACATGGAAAATATATCCACGACTGAGGAGCTGTGCCGCTCATTATCTGAAGGAATGCCGTCGGGGTTGTGAGTCTTGACTTGGAACGGATCTTCGGCGATGGCATTGTCGACTAACTCGACCATAACGCTCTCGGCATTGCGAACCCATCGCCAAACGAAATCCACTAGGAGTTCCTCAATCTGAAACTCGAATGGCTTGTCGGGCAACGCCGCGTGGTGTGTCCGGCGCATGTCGACGAGCTCTTTATAGAGATCGAACCCATCCTGCATGTTGATCTCTTCACCACTCTCTTTCGCAACCGCAATAGTACGCTCGATAATGTGTTGCGCATCTCGTTCGTAGCTGGGAAACATCACATCCACGAGAACATCCCAGGGTTTGACGCCCATGATCTCCGAGACGTTCTTGTATCGCTTTTGGATTTTATTCGAAAGCTTAGTGACAGCCCGGCCGAGCTCAACAACGTGGGTAAATTGCCACTCAGAGGCATGGTTGGGTAGTTTGTCGTGCACAAAAGCATTGTAGGCATCCGTGGCAGCCCGCCTCATGCCGTCGGTGAGGTGAGTAGCGAACTCCTGGGCCTGCTCAGGCTTAACGGAGAACGCAGGGTCCGAGTGGACGTGGTCCACCAACAACTCCATCACGGCCGCAATGTTTGGTGGTTTCGATGCGTAACAATTGAGCATCAGGTTGTAAAGGTCTCGTAGCAGGAAGTCGTGGAGGCTGTGAAGTGTTTGCTGGTATACGGCAAAATCATGAATTGTCCACCGACTTTGATCAATGTCCAGCAAGCCCGCGTTGTACTGGTGCAAGTGTGGCGGTTTCTTGACCTCCTCGCCCGACATCTTTACCTCGTTCATTGCAGCAAGAAGATCCTCGGCGGGAAGCTCTCCATCGAGGAACTTCTTGCCAATGACCTCGACAAAAGCAATGAGCCTTGAAAATTGAGGCAAGCGCCAGTACACGCTGAGTTCCATGAGCAGATCGCCAGACTGCTTCGAGATCGGAGTGAATTCTGCTGCTGGATCAGCGTGTAGTTGGTCGTATGTCATGCAGTCTTTCAGGATAGCCTTGTAGAATGCCCTCGAGTCGTTTGGAATGAATGTGTAGACGGCCTCTTCGAAATCCTGGCTAGAGTCATCGAGCGATAGAGAGTCAAAGTTGATGGAGCTGTCGAAGTTCAGGAGGGAGCCATCAGGGCTGGAGATTGCCTTGCTGATTTCCGAGTACGATTGCTCTGTCCCAAAGACTGACATGGGCCGCCCAGGAAGCGGCTTGTCCATTCCGGTTGACGTCTTGGCCAACTCAGGGTTGACAGTCAAGATATCCAGAATGATTTGAGAGAGATGCGGCGCTTCAGCCCTCCTCCATTCTTGGAAGGCTTCCTCAACATCAAAGTCCTGACTCCTCAGAGCTCCAGGCGCACCCGAAGCCAATCTTTGCTGGTAGTTCTTCATATCCTTGATCGCATTCTCCTCGGTCCAGATATATCGGCTGGCCTCGATGTCAGACTGTACTTCAGAGTTGGATCGGCCAAATATGCGGGCCACAGTGAGGACTAGCGGCATGTCTTTGACGTCGGTGCTCGGAGGAACGATGATCTCGATGGTGTTACCTTCGCCCTGAGCAGCGTCGAGAGATAAGTTCTGGTCCCTAGTGAGTAGCTTGTTCTCCAAAGTATGCAATCGGCTCATCAACTCGGGCCTGTCTCTGTCGTGCCCCTGGTCTCGAAGAGTCTGCGCCACTAGCCTAATGAACATGGCCATATGCCTGTCCGCCGTTTCCTTCCACGAGTCGTCCGTCGCCGATGTCAGCTGGGCGTACTTTTGGTTGGCCTTTGTCGCAGATGAGTAGAACATGAGAACGTAGGGCTCGAGCTTTCGGTCCTTCTCTACGGATTTCTGGAAGCCCTTTTCGGTGAAAGCTGTGTATGCTTCGGCAAAGCTTCGCTTCAGAGCCGAGTCGTTAAAGCCTTGCATGGGTTCCTTCCCTGTCAGGACGTTCTTAAGTCTCTTTTCCAAGGGCTTTTGGAAGCCATGAGGTAGCTTGATGCTGTTGGAACCCGATGAGACGAATTGACCGACCAGTTCGGTTACGCTCGTGTGGGTTCTCTGGGCTGGTTTCGGGGCGGCAACATATTGCTTTCGCTTCTGTCTCGGTTGGAGGATGTGGTTGAGGTATGCAACTCGCAATGCAAAGGTGTAGGCATCGTCATGGCTGACGACGGTGATGTTGCCCCTGGATGCTCCCCTCGGTCTCATGCTAAGCCGGTTGCTGGTTACTCGACGGCCCGGCATCCACGAGCTCCTAGAAGCGGATGACATGATCGCTGATCGTAAAGGGTCCGGAGATGCGTGGGGTCGAAAGTCAGACGTGGGCGATAACGGGGCACAATTTATGAGAGAGCTGTCATTCTCGTACCAGCGCAGAATGGCCAGCTAGGTAGGTCGTGGTGGTCGGTCGTAGACTTTGTTCGTAGGCGTGACAGGTTCGATCTGGGGTTGTCAGGAAGGTTATGGTTGTGACAGCGGAGAAGAAGTCGCCGGTAGGTCGGGGGTTTGGAGGAAATGAAGGTTGCGGCGAAATGTGGTGGCCGTCGAGAGTTGGATGGTGGTGTTGATCGGTCAAGGACCCAATGTCAAGCAAGCACGCTGCAGCCGCTTGGGGATCCTCAGAAGGTTTGGGGGTGAATGTTTGGTGCAGCAGGTGACACACGTCATTGGCAGAAAAGGAGATGCGGTGACTGCCGGGACCCCTTGTACTTTTCAGGAAAAGGTGGCACGGTGGTACCTGCGGCCCTGCGCGGCGCTAAGCGGCCCTGGTATGGACAGCACGAGGGACGGGAGGGAGGCTAAGGTACCTAATCCATGGCTGAGAGTGTACCTACAGCAGCATTTCTTCGCTAATGAGATACTTGCTGTAGCAGGTAAGATTGGTGGCATTTAGTTGATGGACACAGGTACTTTTTAGAACCATAGGGTGCTGGGCGTATCGGGTATCGATGATGCCTGACCGGCGGAGACCCGTGAACGGGGCCGGACCACTGGTCATTGCATTTCTGGCCTGACGATACGACACCTCAATCTCGACAACTGCGAGGGAATAGATACCCACAACTGGCATCCAATGAGTCTCGGCGATCTATTGCAAGCTCTGGGGCAAGACTGACTACCTTTGAGTTGCTCTGCGACAGAACTTGAGATGACTCTTCATCAAGACTTCTCCTAACACATATTTGAAGGGAAAAC